>NC_069503.1:527977254-528149754 GCF_027579735.1 Bombina bombina
AAATATAGTTGTGCTGTTTAACTGGAAAATACATAATATATAACTGCACGGCCATATTTTAAATTAAAGGGACATTTTAATACCTTATGTTTTTGTATAAAAAATTGTTCTTTGGCCCACAAACTGCTACTAATTGCCTTATATATTAGTAATTGTATGTAGTAAAAAATAGTTGTTAACTCACATTTTCTCATTCTACATTTTCCACAGCCACGTGTTGTGGGCCATCTTTTCTTAGCTTCCTTCCCATGTCTTTGGCAATTTCTGACGTAACAGCTAGCTAGTGACTTGATTAGAGAGAGAGAGAGAGAGAGAGAGAGAGAGAGAAAAAGGAATAGAAGACTCGGACTACAGACAAATACAAAGTTGAGAATAATTATGAAAGTGGTAGAAAGGACTGATGAGTCATCACATGACTACCCTTACACAGCTTAAAGGGACATAATACTCATATGCTAAATCACTTGAAACTGATGCAGTATAACTGTAAAAAGCTGACAGGAAAATATCACCTGAGTATCTCTATGTAAAAAAAGAAGATATTTTACCTCACAATCTCCTCAGCTCAACAGAGTAAGTTCTGTGTAAAAAACAGAATTTATGCTTACCTGATAAATTACTTTCTCCAACGGTGTGTCCGGTCCACGGCGTCATCCTTACTTGTGGGATATTCTCTTCCCCAACAGGAAATGGCAAAGAGCCCAGCAAAGCTGGTCACATGATCCCTCCTAGGCTCCGCCTACCCCAGTCATTCGACCGACGTACAGGAGGAAATATGCATAGGAGAAACCATATGATACCGTGGTGACTGTAGTTAGAGAAAATAATTCATCAGACCTGATTAAAAAAACCAGGGCGGGCCGTGGACCGGACACACCGTTGGAGAAAGTAATTTATCAGGTAAGCATAAATTCTGTTTTCTCCAACATAGGTGTGTCCGGTCCACGGCGTCATCCTTACTTGTGGGAACCAATACCAAAGCTTTAGGACACGGATGAAGGGAGGGAGCAAATCAGGTCACCTAAATGGAAGGCACCACGGCTTGCAAAACCTTTCTCCCAAAAATAGCCTCTGAAGAAGCAAAAGTATCAAATTTGTAAAATTTGGCAAAAGTGTGCAGTGAAGACCAAGTCGCTGCCTTACATATCTGGTCAACAGAAGCCTCGTTCTTGAAGGCCCATGTGGAAGCCACAGCCCTAGTGGAATGAGCTGTGATTCTTTCAGGAGGCTGCCGTCCGGCAGTCTCATAAGCCAATCGGATAATGCTTTTAAGCCAAAAAGAAAGAGAGGTAGAAGTTGCTTTTTGACCTCTCCTTTTACCAGAATAAACAACAAACAAAGAAGATGTTTGTCTGAAATCTTTAGTAGCCTCTAAATAGAATTTTAGAGCACGGACTACGTCCAAATTGTGTAACAAACGTTCCTTCTTTGAAACTGGATTCGGACACAAAGAAGGTACAACAATCTCCTGGTTAATATTCTTGTTGGAAACAACTTTCGGAAGAAAACCAGGCTTAGTACGCAAAACCACCTTATCTGCATGGAACACCAGATAGGGCGGAGAACACTGCAGAGCAGATAACTCAGAAACTCTTCTAGCAGAAGAAATTGCAACCAAAAACAAAACTTTCCAAGATAATAACTTAATATCTACGGAATGTAAGGGTTCAAACAGAACCCCTTGAAGAACTGAAAGAACTAGATTAAGACTCCAGGGAGGAGTCAAAGGTCTGTAAACAGGCTTGATTCTAACCAGAGCCTGAACAAACGCTTGAACGTCTGGCACAGCTGCCAGCCTTTTGTGAAGTAAAACAGATAAAGCAGAGATCTGTCCCTTCAGAGAACTTGCAGATAATCCTTTCTCCAAACCTTCTTGTAGAAAGGATAGAATCTTAGGAATTTTTATCTTGTTCCATGGGAATCCTTTAGATTCACACCAACAGATATATTTTTTCCATATTTTATGGGAAATCTTTCTAGTTACAGGCTTTCTAGCCTGAATAAGAGTATCTATTACGGAATCTGAAAACCCACGCTTTGATAAAATCAAGCGTTCAATCTCCAAGCAGTCAGTTGGAGGGAAACCAGATTCGGATGTTCGAATGGACCTTGAACAAGAAGGTCCTGTCTCAAAGGTAGCTTCCATGGTGGAGCCGATGACATATTCACCAGGTCTGCATACCAAGTCCTGCGTGGCCACGCAGGAGCTATCAAGATCACCGAAGCCCTCTCCTGATTGATCCTGGCTACCAGCCTGGGAATGAGAGGAAACGGTGGGAATACATAAGCTAGGTTGAAGGTCCAAGGTGCTACTAGTGCATCCACTAGAGTCGCCTTGGGATCCCTGGATCTGGACCCGTAACAAGGAACCTTGAAGTTCTGACGAGAGGCCATCAGATCCATGTCTGGAATGCCCCATAATTCAGTTATTTGGGCAAAGATTTCCGGATGGAGTTCCCACTCCCCCGGATGGAAGGTCTGACGACTCAGAAAATCCGCTTCCCAATTTTCCACCCCTGGGATGTGGATAGCAGACAAGTGGCAGGAGTGATCCTCCGCCCATTGAATTATCTTGGTCACTTCCTCCATCGCCAGGGAACTCCTTGTTCCCCCCTGATGGTTGATATATGCAACAGTCGTCATGTTGTCTTATTGAAACCTTATGAATTTGGCCTTTGCTAGATGAGGCCAAGCTTTGAGAGCATTGAATATCGCTCTCAGTTCCAGAATGTTTATCGGGAGAAGAGATTCTTCCCGAGACCATAGACCCTGAGCTTTCAGGGATTCCCAGACCGCGCCCCAGCCCACCAGACTGGCGTCGGTCGTGACAATGACCCACTCTGGTCGGCGGAAGCTCATTCCCTGTGACAGGTTGTCCAGGATCAGCCACCAACGGAGTGAATCTCTGGTCCTTTGATCTACTTGAATCGTCGGAGACAAGTCTGTATAATCCCCATTCCACTGTCTGAGCATGCACAGTTGTAATGGTCTTAGATGAATTCGTGCAAAAGGAACTATGTCCATTGCTGCAACCATCAATCCTATTACTTCCATGCACTGCGCTATGGAAGGATGAGGAACAGAATGAAGTACTTGACAAGAGCTTAGAAGTTTTGATTTTCTGACCTCTGTCAGAAAAATCCTCATTTCTAAGGAATCTATTATTGTTCCCAAGAAGGGGACTCTTGTTGACGGGGACAGAGAACTTTTTTCTATGTTCACTTTCCATCCATGAGATCTGAGAAAGGCTAGAACGATGTCCGTATGAGCCTTTGCTTTTGACAGAGACGACGCTTGAATCAGGATGTCGTCCAAGTAAGGTACTACTGCAATGCCCCTTGGTCTTAGAACTGCTAGAAGGGACCCTAGTACCTTTGTGAAAATTCTCGGAGCAGTGGCTAATCCGAATGGAAGTGCCACAAACTGGTAATGCTTGTCCAGAAAAGCGAACCTTAGGAACTGATGATGTTCCCTGTGGATAGGAATATGTAGGTACGCATCCTTTAAATCCACCGTGGTCATAAATTGACCTTCCTGGATGGTAGGAAGGATCGTTCGAATGGTTTCCATTTTGAACGATGGAACCCTGAGAAATTTGTTTAGGATCTTGAGATCTAAAATTGGTCTGAATGTTCCCTCTTTTTTGGGAACTATGAACAGGTTGGAGTAAAACCCCATCCCTTGTTCTCCTATTGGAACTGGATGAATTACTCCCATCTTTAACAGGTCTTCTACACAATGTAAGAATGCCTGTCTTTTTATTTGGTTTGAAGATAATTGAGACCTGTGGAACCTTCCCCTTGGGGGTAGTTCCTTGAATTCCAGGAGATAACCCTGAGAAACTATTTCTAGTGCCCAGGGATCCTGAACATCTCTTGCCCAAGCCTGAGCAAAGAGAGAAAGTCTGCCCCCCACCAGATCCGGTCCCGGATCGGGGGCCATCCCTTCATGCTGTTTTGGTAGCTGTGGCAGGCTTCTTGGCCTGCTTACCCTTGTTCCAGCCTTGCATCGGTCTCCAGGCTGGTTTGGGTTGAGAAGAATTACCCTCTTGCTTAGAGGATGTAGAATTAGAGGCTGGTCCGTTTCTGCGAAAGGGACGAAAATTAGGCTTATTTTTAGCCTTAAAGGACCTATCCTGAGGAAGGGCGTGGCCCTTTCCCCCAGTGATGTCTGAAATAATCTCTTTCAAATCAGGACCAAACAGTGTTTTACCCTTGAAAGGGATGTTAAGCAATTTTGTCTTGGAGGACACATCCGCTGACCAAGACTTTAGCCAAAGCGCTCTGCGCGCCACGATAGCAAACCCTGAATTTTTCGCCGCTAATCTAGCTAATTGCAAAGCGGCATCTAAAATAAAAGAGTTAGCCAATTTAAGTGCTTGAACTCTGTCCATAACTTCCTCATACGAAGATTCTTTATTGAGCGACTTTTCTAGTTCTTCGAACCAGAAACACGCTGCTGTAGTGACAGGAACAATGCATGAAATTGGTTGTAGAAGGTAACCTTGCTGAACAAACATCTTTTTAAGCAAACCCTCTAATTTTTTGTCCATAGGATCTTTGAAAGCACAACTATCTTCTATAGGAATAGTAGTGCGTTTGTTTAGAGTTGAAACCGCCCCCTCGACCTTGGGGACTGTCTGCCATAAGTCCTTTCTGGGGTCGACTATAGGAAATAATTTCTTAAATATAGGGGGAGGAACAAAAGGTATGCCGGGCCTTTCCCACTCCTTATTTACTATGTCCGCCACCCGCTTGGGTATAGGAAAAGCATCGGGGGGCACCGGAACCTCTAGGAACTTGTCCATCTTACATAATTTCTCTGGAATGACCAAATTGTCACAATCATCCAGAGTAGATAATACCTCCTTAAGCAGTGCGCGGAGATGTTCTAGTTTAAATTTAAATGTTACAACATCAGGTTCAGCTTGTTGAGAAATTTTTCCTGAATCTGAAATTTCTCCCTCAGACAAAACCTCCCTCCTGGCCCCTTCAGATTGGTGTGAGGGTATGTCAGAACAGTTATCATCAGCGTCCTCTTGCTCTTCAGTGTTTAAAACAGAGCAATCACGCTTTCTCTGATAAGTAGGCATTTTGGATAAAATGTTAGCAATAGAATTATCCATTACAGCCGTTAATTGTTGCATGGTAATAAGTATGGGCGCACTAGATGTACTAGGGGCCTCTTGTGTGGGCAAAACTGGTGTAGACACAGAAGGGGATGATGCAGTACCATGCTTACTCCCCTCATTTGAGGAATCATCTTGGGCAATATCATTATCTGTGGCATCATTGTCCCTACTTTTTTTGGACACTATGTCACAATTATTACATATATTTAAATGGGGAGAAACCTTGGCTTTCATACATATAGAACATCGCTTATCTGATGGTTCAGACATGTTAAACAGGCTTAAACTTGTCAACAAAGCACAAAAAACGTTTTAAAATAAAACCGTTACTGTCACTTTAAATTTTAAACTGAACACACTTTATTACTGAATATGTGAAAAAGTATGAAGGAATTGTTCAAAATTCACCAAATTTTCACCACAGTGTCATAAAGCCTTAAAAGTATTGCACACCAAATTTGAAAGCTTTAACCCTTAAAATAACGGAACCGGAGCCGTTTTTACATTTAACCCCTATACAGTCCCAGGTATCTGCTTTGCTGAGACCCAACCAAGCCCAGAGGGGAATACGATACCAAATGACGCCTTCTATAAGCTTTTTCAGTGGTTCTTAGCTCCTCACACATGCATCTGCATGCCTTGCTCTCCAAAAACAACTGCGCATTAGTGGCGCGAAAATGAGGCTCTGCCTATGACTAGAAAAGGCCCCCATCTGAAAAAGGTGTCCAATACAGTGCCTGCCGTTTTTTTAAAACAATCCCCAAGATTATAATAACTATAAGAGTTATAATCTGCCAAATATGTCTAGTAAAGTAATCGTTTTAGCCCAGAAAAATGTCTACCAGTTTTATAAGCCCTTATGAAGCCCTTTATTCTTTTACTTAAACTAAGAAAATGGCTTACCGGTCCCCATAGGGAAAATGACAGCCTTCCAGCATTACAAAGTCTTGTTAGAAATGTGGCCAGTCATACCTCAAGCAGAAAAGTCTGCAAACTGTTTCCCCCAACTGAAGTTACTTCATCTCAACAGTCCTGTGTGGAAACAGCAATCGATTTTAGTAACGTTTGCTAAAATCATCTTCCTCTTACAAACAGAAATCTTCATCTCTTTTCTGTTTCAGAGTAAATAGTACATACCAGCACTATTTTAAAATAACAAACACTTGATTGAAGGATAAAAACTACATTTAAACACCAAAAAACTCTTCTCCGTGGAGATGTTGCCTGTGCAACGGCAAAGAGAATGACTGGGGTAGGCGGAGCCTAGGAGGGATCATGTGACCAGCTTTGCTGGGCTCTTTGCCATTTCCTGTTGGGGAAGAGAATATCCCACAAGTAAGGATGACGCCGTGGACCGGACACACCTATGTTGGAGAAAGTTATACTCAGCTGCAACCCAGCTGCAGGTAAAAAAATTAAAAAAAATTAAGAAATGAACAGCAGCCAATCAGCATCAGCAGTGCTGAGGTCATGGACTCTTTTACTGTGATCTCATGAGATTTCACTTAACTCTCATGAGATTTCATAGTAAACTTCCTTACACTGAATATGGAAATAAGATGAGTGTGCACGTAAGCTCACTCCCTTAACTGTCCCGGGACAGACATACTGATTTGTTGCTTAGAAGTCCTTTACAATGGGATGTGGCTACTGATAAACTTTTGAGGTAAAATATCTTTCTTTTTTACATAGAGATGTTCAGGTGATATTTTCTAGTCAGCTTTTTACAGCTATGCTGCATCACTTTCAAGTGTTTAAACATTTGGGTATTATGGCCCTTTAAGGGTGAACAGTAAAATGGTATGAGTGGAACATTTATTGAACAAGACAAGTCTCATGTTCAACACTGTGCTTATTATTATAGCCAGGAACTGCAGAGCAAAATATACAGTCTTTAAAACATTAGTAATATCACCAAATGTAAGACCCACACAACGCAGGGAATCATTACATAGAAAACATTAACACAACTAAAACATAAGAGACAAATGTACTTCATATCCATTGCTCTGATTTCAGGAAGTTTAGTTTCAACATAGTGCAAAGCTAGGATTTCAAGTGGGTCAATAAAGAGAATATATAGGGCAGATTTATCATGATCTGGATGGACAAGGTTTGCAGGTCGTGCCCTTCTCTGTCCAGGATCAAAATTTGTGGGCAGCATTCATTAGCTCGTATTTAATGCCACCCCTTGCTTTCATTCAGCTAATCGAGCAATTGCATGACTTGATTTTAATGAGCAAGCCTGCAGCGCATAGGAGCATTTGGTCCTTGATAAATCTGCCCCGGTATGCAGTCTGAAAGTGGGCAATTTTTTTTTAATGGAAAAGTGAAATAATAAAGCAAAGTCATTTTAATGCACAAGTGGTAATATTTCTAATGTAATACTCTTTAAAGCACATCTATGTCCCTTTTAATTATTTTCAACTGCAGATCATTAATTATTAAAAAAGTGTTTCATGTACAAATTAAGATTAATGGTAATTACACAAGATTACCAGTATAATCCCGTCCGCTTCATTGTATCAACCTTTCCCAAAATTCTTAATTGTTTTAACTCACTAAGAGAGAGTTTGTGTGATCTATTCTAGTTTTGTGACTGTTACTTCTTTTTTTAATCTGATCATTTTAAAGATCTTATTAGACAAATTAAAAAGCAATAATAAATATTAGTACAAAAGGTATTGTATTAAGAGGAAAGTGAAAATAATATATTGTTCACTCCTACTTTGTGTTTCTTAGTTTTAAAATGCTATAACTGATTTGGGTGCCATGTAGGGAAGCAGGTTTAAAGGGACACTAAACACATTTTTTTTCTTTCATGATTCAGATAGAGCATACAATTTTAAACAACTTTCCATTCTCTTGTTATCCTTTGTTGAAAAGCAGGAATGTAACCTCAGTCGTGTGCACGTGTCTGCAGCATTATATGGCAGCAGTTTTGCAACAATGTTAAATATTAGCAAGAGCACTATATGGTGACACTATTTCCTGTCATGTAGTGCTGCAGACATATGTGCAGGCTACCTACCTAAATATATTTTCAACAAAGAATAATATTAGAACAAAGCAATTTTTATTGGAATTTTTTGAAAAATTGAAAAAATGTTGGGTTTCGTGTCCCTTTAACCTATGCCGCTTGGGATTCTACGAGGCAGAAAATAGTATTACACATAACGATGCACAATCACGATCTCAAGCCTGTCTGGCCTATTTTATGATCAAGAAAGCGAAATTCTCAGCTTTACAATTTATCTCTACATCCTCCTTCAATAGAAAACATATATAGCTCCATATTTTTTTAATAGAATTTTGTTTTCATTTGCTATTTTATTAAAATTATGTGATTTGTTCAGCATATTTAACTACAATTTAACACTTATTAAATAAATTAATTACTTCCTAAAGATTTCCCAGGAGGAAAGTACTGCATTTATAAGTCTATTTTTTCCCAACGTTCTCAAGTAATTTATTTTCTACTGTGTAAAATGTTCCTAAATCTTTTTTTTTAGTTCTTGATATGTTGAATGAAAAGAAATAGTAAATTTGCTTTGCTTTTATTGCAGATTGAGTTCATATTTTGATTTGGTACTTGATCATGAACCATGCAGATACAGTAAACACTTTCTTTCTTCACAGGCATCTCCTAAGTTAAGTACTCCTTTGACTCGAAGTTCAAGTTCGGTTAGTACGATGTGCTTGGATTAGTTAGAGCAAAAACAAGCTTAGCTTTGGAATTGGCTTCTGTGTGCAGAAAGCAATGCACTAATGCATTAATCAGCTGCTCTGGTTTAAATGCAAGTTTATGGATTCCATTATGGAACAGCGTCCTAACACTTTATGAAAACCTTTGCTATTGTTTTGTTGTTTCTATGAAGGACATGCACAAATATTTAGTTTTATATTAAATGCATGAGTATTCAAATGCAATGAATGAAAATATTTTTTTTTTTTTTTTTTTTTTACTTTCCTGGTTAAAATAAAGCATGAGAGTTTGCTTTTATTATCAAATATATTTCATTCTCTTGGTATCAGTTGCTGAAAAGCAGGAGCAACAATGTACAGGTACAAAACCCTTTATCCAAACTGCTAAAAAATGTTTGGATTTCAGAATATTTGTATATTTTCATCTGTGAAATGGAACAAAGACGGCATTGTAAACAACAATATCTTATGTCATTTATGCAATATTATGACATGTAACCTAAAGGTAGTTTTATATCCTGTTTAAATCCTTTGTATTCTTAGTCCCCTCAGAAAGATAGTACAGTACTGTAATCAGAAAGGTAATAGTTGTTTTAAATTAAAGGGACACTGAACCCAAATTTTTTCTTTCATGATTCAGATAGAGCATGCAATTTTAAGAAACTTTCTAATTTACTTCTAATATCAATTTTTCTTTGTTCTCCTGCTATCTTTATTTGAAAAAGAAGTCATCTAAGCTAAGGAGCCAGCAAAATGTTGGTTCAGTACTATGGACAGCACTCTCTCTCTCGCCTCTCTCTCTCTCTCTCTCTCTCGCCTCTCTCTCTCTCTCGCCTCTCTCTCTCTCTCGCCTCTCTCTCTCTCTCGCCTCTCTCTCTCTCTCTCTCTCTCTCTCTCTCTCTCTCGCCTCTCTCTCTCTCTCGCCTCTCTCTCTCTCTCGCCTCTCTCTCTCTCTCGCCTCTCTCTCGCCTCTCTCTCTCTCTCTCGCCTCTCTATCTCTCTCTCTCGCCTCTCTCTCTCTCTCGCCTCTCTCTCTCGCCTCTCTCTCTCGCCTCTCTCTCTCGCCTCTCTCTCTCGCCTCTCTCTCTCTCTCTAGCCTCTCTCTCTCTCTCGCCTCCTCTCTCTCTCTCGCCTCTCTCTCTCTCGCCTCCTCTCTCTCTCTCGCCTCTCTCTCTCTCGCCTCTCTCTCGCCTCTCTCTCGCCTCTCTCTCGCCTCTCTCTCGCCTCTCTCGCCTCTCTCTCGCCTCTCTCTCGCCTCTCTCTCACCTCTCGTCTCACCTCTCGCCTCTCTCTCGCCTCTCTCTCTCTCTCTCTCGCCTCTCTCTCGCCTCTCTCTCTCTCGCCTCTCTCTCGCCTCTCTCGCCTCTCTCTCTCTCTCGCCTCTCTCTCGCCTCTCTCTCGCCTCTCTCGCCTCTCTCTCTCTCGCCTCTCTCTCTCTCTCGCCTCTCTCTCGCCTCTCTCTCTCTCTCGCCTCTCTCTCTCTCTCTCTCGCCTCTCTCTCTCTCGCCTCTCTCTCTCTCGCCTCTCTCTCTCTCGCCTCTCTCTCTCTCGCCTCTCTCTCTCTCTCTCGCCTCTCTCTCTCGCCTCTCTCTCTTGCCTCTCTCTCGCCTCTCTCTCGCCTTTCTCTCGCCTTTCTCTCTTGCCTCTCTCTCTCGCCTCTCTCTCCTCTCTCTCTCGCCTCTCTCTCTCTCGCCTCTCTCTCTCTCGCCTCTCTCTCTCTCGCCTCTCTCTCTCTCTCTCGCCTCTCTCTCTCTCTCTCTCTCTCGCCTCTCTCTCTCTCGCCTCTCTCTCTCTCGCCTCTCTCTCTCGCCTCTCTCTCTCTCGCCTCTCTCTCTCTCGCCTCTCTCTCTCGCCTCTCTCTCGCCTCTCTCTCGCCTCTCTCCTCTCTCTCGCCTCTCTCTCGCCTCTCTCCTCTCTCTCGCCTCTCTCTCTCTCTCGTCTCTCTCTCGCCTCTCTCTCGCCTCTCTCTCTCTCTCGCCTCTCTCTCTCGCCTCTCTCTCGCCTCTCTCTCTCGCCTCTCTCTCTCCTCTCTCTCGCCTCTCTCTCTCCTCTCTCTCTCCTCTCTCTCTCCTCTCTCTCGCCTCTCTCTCTCCTCTCTCTCGCCTCTCTCTCTCTCGCCTCTCTCTCTCTCGCCTCTCTCTCTCTCGCCTCTCTCTCTCGCCTCTCTCTCTCGCCTCTCTCGCCTCTCTCTCTCGCCTCTTTCTCTCTCGCCTCTTTCTCTCTCGCCTCTTTCTCTCTCGCCTCTTTCTCTCTCGCCTCTTTCTCTCTCGCCTCTTTCTCTCTCGCCTCTTTCTCTCTCGCCTCTTTCTCTCTCGCCTCTTTCTCTCTCGCCTCTTTCTCGCCTCTCTCTCTCTCGCCTCTCTCTCTCTCGCCTCTCTCTCTCTCGCCTCTCTCTCGCCTCTCTCTCGCCTCTCTCTCGCCTCTCTCTCGCCTCTCTCCTCTCTCTCTCTCTCTCTCTCTCTCTCTCTCCTCTCTCCTCTCTCCTCTCTCCTCTCTCTCTCTCTCCTCTATATCTCTTGTCTCTCTCTCTTGTTTCTCTCTTCTCTCTCTCCTCTCCTTTCTCTCCTCTCTCTTCAAATAGAGCATGCAATTTCAAACCACTTTCTAACTACTTCTATTAACAAATTTGCATTGTTCTTTTGGTATCCTTTGAACAGTAAATCTACATAGGCTCATTGAAGTTTAGGAGAGTGCACGTGTCTTTAGTATTCGATGACATCAGTATTGGCAATGACAATGTTTGAACCATTGGTCAACGCATTGTCGAAACACTGTTGCCATAAAATGCTTAAAGTGATAAGAAACCCAAAAGTTTTCTTTTTTGATTGACAGAGCATACAATTTTAAAAAAAGTTTTTAATTTACTTCTATTATCAAATAGAAGTTTACGTACCTGCTTTTCAACATAATATAATAGAAGTAAATTAGAAAGTTGTTTAAAATTGCATACTCTATCTGAATCATGAAAGAAACATTTTGAGTTTCAAATCCCTTTGTTTTATGAGCACTCCTTAGCTCATATGTGCCTATCTGGAGTTACTCTTCAACAACGGATACCAAGAGAACAGAACAAATGTGATAATAGAATTAATTTGCACAGTTATTGAAAATAACATGCAGTATCTGAATCATGAAAGAGGCACACATTTGTATACAGACCATCATTACAGCTAAGGAGAGCAAATAATATTTGTGTGGGAGAGTAGAGCATGGTAAGAGCAAGCGAACATGTTTAGATAAAATTGTGTTTGCTTTAGGAATTGGGTTCATTTTACCACTGCACATTTTTAGGCATGGATCTTATGGAAGTTTCTGGAAGACACATTATACATAAGCGCTCTTTGTTGACAATAAATGTTTAAGAATTACATCCTCACTTTCATTATAGATTAAAGGGACATGAAACCCAAATATTTACTTTCTTGATTCAGATAGAGCATGTGATTTTAAACAATTTTCCAGCTTATTTCTATTATCTAATTCGTTTTTTCTCTTGATATCCTTTGTTGAAAAGGGATACCTAGGTAGACTCAAGAGCTGCTAATTGGTGTCTGCACATATATACCTCTTCTGTCATTGGCTCACCTAATGTGTTCATATAGCTGCTAGTAGTGCATTGCTGCTCCTTCAACTAAGGATACCAAGATAATTAAGATAATTAGATAATAGAAGTCAATTGGAGAGTTGTTTAACCCCTTAACGACCAGCACTGTACCATGTACGACGCTGGTCGTTATGCCCTTAAGGACCAGCAACATACCCTGTATGTCGCTGCTGTCCTGGGCTTCTCTCTGCCGTGATCTCGCTCAAAATAGCGAGACCGTGCTATTTCTGCATGCCCCAGAAGTGGGGCACTGCAGAAATAGATTTACAGAGTTACTGATGCAGAGAGGGCCACTCTGCATCGGACATCGGTGGGTGGGAGTGTAATGAGGTAGGCGGGTGGGCGGCCCATCGCTGGAGGGGGCAGGAGGAAGGCAGAAGTGGTTGGGACCGCTATTCCACGCAACACCTAAGTGGGGGGGGGGGGGGGGAAAGCTGGCAAGGAGGGAGGATAGGCAAGGAGGGGGATCCTTTGAGGGAAAGTGATCTGGGAGGGGGGGCAGCTACACTACAGAAAAAATGGTTTATGTATTATTTTTTTCAAAAATTATAAATTGAGGCAAACCTAAGATGGCAGCAAATAGGTAGGGGGGGGGGATCCGGGAGGTTGGGGTGTAAGGGGGGATCCTACACTGCATAAAATATATTAAAATACATATATATGTGTGTGTGTATGTGTATATATAGATATATATATATATATATAAATAAATAAATAAAAACAGGAGCCTTATTTTAGTACTGGCATATTTTCTGATCTTTGGGGGGTGGGGGAGTGAAGAGAGCTGTTTGAGAGTGGTCAGGGAGGGATCAGGGGATGGGATGTGTCAGGTGGGAGGCTGATCTCTACACTAAAGCTAAAAATAACCCTACAAGCTACCTAATTAACCCCTATATTGCTGGCCATAATACAAGTGTGATGCGCAGCGGCATTTAGCGGCCTTCTAATTACCAAAAAGCAATGCCAAAGCCATATATGTCTGCAATTTCTAAACAAAGGGGATCCCAGAGAAGCATTTACAACCATTTGTGCCATGATTGCACAAGCTGTTGTTAAATAATTTCAGTGAGAAACCTAAAATTGTGAAAAAGTTAACAATTTTTTTTTTATTTGATCACATTTGGCGGTGAAATGGTGGCATGAAATATACCAAAATGGGCCTAGATCAATACTTTGTGTTGTCTACTAAAAAAAACATATATATATAGTTTTGATAGGTAAATATAAAAAATGCTCTATTTCTGTTTAAATGTAGTGATGGCAAAAATGCTAAAAATGCTCTGGTCTTTTGGGGAAGTTTTTGTCTGAAATGGGGTTAAAACTTTCAATCGTGAAATATATTTTTTGGGTTTCGTGTCTCTGGGATGGATTTTTTGTTTCTTCACGCTCTCTGGTCTCAGATTCTAAAAGAAGCCTTGTCAGAACTACAAGGTCTCTCAGGAAATGCAGTTTTTTTTTTTTTTACTTGATTGAGTGATTATTTCTCTCTATCCGGCAAGATACTATCACATGTTGGCGCCTATACATGGTAATGGGCAGTTCATTAAAAACAAAACACCTCCTCTGTTCTTTAATATTTGGCAGCAGAGTTTTTCCTGTCTATATGAATTATTCTGGTTAAAATATTTTATTTAATACTACAGGATAAAATATATACACACAAAGCTCATATTAGGATAACACATTTCTTCCTATTAGCCTTAGGGTTGCTATCAAAGTCATTGAATTAGCCATTGCCATTTCTATTTAGTGTTGAATAATCATGTTTGACAAAACAATAACAGAAGATCAAAGCAATTGAGAGACATTTGCAGATACCAACATTTTATCAGCTGTTCTAATCCAGTACTGCTTAAAATAGCCTGAATATTTTTTGTTCCAGACTCTGTAGAAAGCTCATTTCACCATCACCTTACTGTAATAGATAAAATGAGACTCACTGAGTAAAGAAATAGCCACTATAGAAGGAAAACTGAAATATACTCTGCATGTTTTAGTTTAGTTGTGCACTATAAATGCAGGACATTAACAGAAGCTTTGGAAAATGTTATATCTGTACAAACATAGTTTTATTTTAGAAAGTAAATGAAATATAAAACTCCCAATATTCTTAAAAAATGTTTTTTTTTTAAAAATCACGAAATAAATGATTTGTGAGTAATTGCTCAATTTTACCCGCAAACAAATTAATAAAATATATTGATAGTTATTGTGTTCTAGCCTCTTGGGTGCATTACAGTGCTATGCAGTGTAATCACTGTTTAAGGGGTTAAGTAATGCTTTTTTTCTAGAAGCCGTGTAGTAAATGTTCAGCGGGACTTATATAGCTCCTCTTTCTGATTAAAATGGACTTAATTCTTTATCCGATTGCTTATCAATCTGATCTTCAGCTGTGCAGTGATAGCCAATTGTATCCTGTATTTAATTTTTTTTCCTTAGATGTCACTATATGAAGATGGTGTTGCTAACTACCATTCCCGCACTGTAAGTTTCCTATTTTTTGTACTTGTGTTTTCTGCCCCAGATTCTTAGTTTTGTTCACTTACTGTACATGTGGTTTTCTTTTGTTTGGTCATGTTGACACCAGCCATCTGAGTACAGTTATTCTTCTTCAAGAGCCAGCTCAGCACGAAGCAGCCCTGTGGTGAGAATTCATCTTGCATGATTGTGTGCCTTATACCAGCACTATATTTATTGCAAGAGAAAGTGTGTTACAAATCACTACATTTAGGTGTCAGTAAAATCATGACTGCTCTGTAACCTGATTGGCTGATAAACTTATCGTTTAAAACTTATCTTTTAATGTCCTGCAATTTAGCATGTTGTTGATTGTTGTCATTGAGTTTGTACTAACATAGTTTTTTTTTGTAACGACGAGAAACAAAATAATACTTAAAAATTAGTTACTTTGACTTACTGGCATTGCATGAAACCAAATATGTAAAAGTATTCTATAACTATTCAAATGTATCAGGTATTTTATTGAGGCCCACTTCCTGTTATAGGTTACTAAAGCACTACAAAATAAACATATGCTCAGTGCATTAAACATATTGTTGTATGGAAACGACAAAGTAGTTCTATCATTAGATGGTATTCGGATGAGGAAGTGTTAATAAACTGTTGTGCACCATAAACGCACAATGAGATGTTAAAGTGGCAGTGTACTCAGGCAAGCAGCAGATACAAGTTTGTTGTAATTTCAGAGGATACAACAACACATTTTAAAGAGGGCTTGATGTCTTTCCCAGGAAAAACAGCAAATGACAAAAAAGGTAAAGGAGCTATTTTTAAACAATTTAATACACTCCAGCAGGAAAAAAATGGATCATTGGGAACACACAAAGATCGAAAATTGTACAGTACATTGTTCCTTTAAACAGTCTTTAATGTGAATTAGTTAAACTCCAATATGGCCGACTTCTACTTAGACTCAACTATTTTGTTGAGATATTTGTATCTTTACTAAAAAGATAAGGATAATAGAAAGGATCATGATCTCAAGTTGATGGGTTGCTGGATCAGAAAGAATGGTTGATTTAAAGAAAAGACATTCAGTAGAGAGGTCATAAAGGTAAATAGTGTAAGGTAATTCATGAATATCTAGAATATGCCTATCCTTCGAATAAATGCCAAATATACTTCAGATAGTAATATGGCATGATTGGCCTTCTGGTTCTTGTCTGCTGTCAAAATCACTTAACTAAGTTTGATCATATGGAAATTATTAACATAGTGTTTTTTTTAAAGGAATTTGTTGGGAGGATAGTTTTGTGATCTGTATAAAAAGTAATAATACTTTCCAAGAAACTTATTTATTTCAGTTCCTCAGAATACAAGACATAAGTGGACTTACTTCAATGTGTAATAATTATGTTGAATTTATGCTCATAATTATCTCTCTGTGTGTGTGTGTGTGTGTGTGTATATATACTATATATATATATGTGTGTATATATATATATATATATATATATATATATATATATATATATATATATATATACACACAGTGGATATAAAAAGTCTACACACCCCTTTTAAAATGTCAGGTTTCTGTGATGTAAAAAAAAATAGACAAAGATAAATCATTTCAGAACTTTTTCCACCTTAAATGTGAGCTATAAACTGTACAACTCAATTGAAAAACAAACTGATATATCACATTGTAATAATCTCAAGATTCCACTAGTTTGATTTTTTGTGTAGATTTTGTGTGTGTCTTTCCGCACCACTGATTAGAAAACAGTTGTCAGGAATGTATAAAAAAATAGTTCATGTTATCAGATAACAGGCATGTGTATTTGTACAAAATGTAATTTCTAGAGGCTTAGAGGGTTTATTACCATTCTCTCACTAGGATGCCTTCTAGAAAACTGGGGTACTATATAGGGCGTAAAAATACTATCAAACATTTCCTGCATTAAATTAGACATGGTCCTAAATGTGAACTAAGCTCACTGTGTGCTACCATGTTAATATCATTGGAGGAAATACATATATGTCACTGCTTAAAGGTAAAAGCCCATAGTGTGAGATGAGGCAGGAGACCCCCCCCCAGCTACTAGCCAAGAGAAAAAAAGAAAGATAACAGAAAAGAATGATGTTGACTTAAACGTATTGATTCAGTGTTAACTTCCCTTCACATCTTTATTTTATATCTTCATCTCACTCATTTTGAACCTCCTTTTTATTTTTTTCTTTATCATTTTGTTTCTCTCCATTACTTTTCTCAACAGTGACTTTTCTCCTCATTTTAATTTAAGCCCAGGTCACTTAGAATTGACCAAAAGGATATTAGAGTTCCCCAATCCAGTCATTAGACAACCTGCTTGCACTAGAAGACTTCTGTTAGCGGCTTTGCCAAAGCAATACTATTTCATAAAGGGCCAATGTTCTATTATAACCTTATATGTAGACTATATTTAAGCATACAAAATATTTATCTAACAAAACATTTGTGTTGTTATATGGGTCGTTCTTTGAAATGACCTTTAGCGTCTTTTATCTACCAAATGATGGCGTAGATATGTCCACTCAGCTGATACAAAATCTTATTTTTCCATGCTCTTCAGATAATTAAACAGTGCATCTGTTCCCCATGCATATTTTAACAGTTAAATATTTAACTTAAAGCCAGAAGCTTTTTGCATCTGTGTGTTCCATGTTTGCTTTTCTTTGAAATGCTTCACTAATTTTGGAGGTTAAGGGAAAAACAAATATGCTAGTTTGGTTCATTTAATTATGCCTTTGTTCTTTATAGTGTACAGATGATGAGAGTTCTGTATCTTCGTATAGCGGTGGTCGTGGGAGAAGGGATAGTGTGGTGAGCTTTTTTTGCATGCATATGTTTTCTACACAATATTTGAAAACCAACACAGTAATAGCAAATGGAATAAAATGTCGAAGGATTGATTGAAACATGCACTATGATTAAACAGTTCACTCCTCACCTCTTAATTATGTACACAACAAGTAAATTTAACAAAACCATTAATAAGCAGTGTCTCAGATAATGACATTGTGTTTTACAGTCTTTATTTGCTTGGTTTGAATTAACAATTTAAAGTCAAGAGTGTCTGACTGTGAAAACATTCATATAGCACACATTCTCATGAATAAAATCTATATTAAAGGGACAGTCTACTCCAGAATTTTTATTGTTAAAAAAGATAGGTAATCCCTTTTTTACCCATTCCCCAGTTTTGCAAATCCAACACTGTTATATTAATATAATGTTTAACTGATTACCTGTATCTAAGTCCATGCATACTGCTTTTTACAATCATGCATTTTATACCAGTAAGTGCTGGTTCTTGTACAACGATTATCATTTCTCCAACATAGGTGTGTCCGGTCCACGGCGTCATCCTTACTTGTGGGATATTCTCTTCCCCAACAGGAAATGGCAAAGAGCCCAGCAAAGCTGGTCACATGATCCCTCCTAGGCTCCGCCTACCCCAGTCATTCTCTTTGCCGTTGTACAGGCAACATCTCCACGGAGATGGCTTAGAGTTTTTTTAGTGTTTAACTGTAGTTTTTCATTATTCAATCAAGAGTTTGTTATTTTCAAATAGTGCTGGTACGTACTATTTACTCAGAAACAGAAAAGAGATGAAGAATTCTGTTTGTATGAGGAAAATGATTTTAGCAACCGTAACTAAAATCCATGGCTGTTCCACACAGGACTGTTGAGAGCAATTAACTTCAGTTGGGGGAACAGAGTGCAGTCTCTTACTGCTTGAGGTATGACACATTCTAACAAGACGATGTAATGCTGGAAGCTGTCATTTTCCCTATGGGATCCGGTAAGCCATGTTTATTACGATTGTAAATAAGGGCTTCACAAGGGCTTATTTAAACTGTAGACTTTTTCTGGGCTAAATCGATTGATTATTAACACATATTTAGCCTTGAGGAATCATTTTATCTGGGTATTTTGATATAATAATATCGGCAGGCACTGTTTTAGACACCTTATTCTTTAGGGGCTTTCCCAAAGCATAGGCAGAGTCTCATTTTCGCGCCGGTGTTGCGCACTTGTTTTTGAGAGGCATGGCATGCAGTCGCATGTGAGAGGAGCTCTGATACTTATAAAAGACTTCTGAAGGCGTCATTTGGTATCGTATTCCCCTTTGGGTTTGGTTGGGTCTCAGCAAAGCAGATACCAGGGACTGTAAAGGGGTTTAAAGCTTAAAACGGCTCCGGTTCCGTTATTTTAAGGGTTAAAGCTTCCAAAATTGGTGTGCAATATTTTCAAAGCTTTAAGACGCTGTGGTGAAAATTTGGTGAATTTTGCACAATTCCTTCATGTTTTTTCGCAATTGCAGTAATAAAGTGTGTTCAGTTTAAAATTTAAAGTGACAGTAACGGTTTTATTTTAAAACGTTTTTTGTACTTTCTGATCAAGTTTATGCCTGTTTAACATGTCTGAGCTACCAGATAGACTATGTTCTGAATGTGGGGAAGCCAGAATTCCTATTCATTTAAATAAATGTGATTTATGTGATAATGACAATGATGCCCAAGATGATTCCTCAAGTGAGGGGAGTAAGCATGGTACTGCATCATTCCCTCCTTCGTCTACACGAGTCTTGCCCACTCAGGAGGCCCCTAGTACATCTAGCGCGCCAATACTCCTTACTATGCAACAATTAACGGCTGTAATGGATAATTCTGTCAAAAACATTTTAGCCAAAATGAACCCTTGTCAGCGTAAGCGTGGCTGCTCTGTTTTAGTTACTGAAGAGCATGACGACGCTGATATTAATATCTCTGAAGGGCCCCTAACCCAATCTGAGGGGGCCAGGGAGGTTTTGTCTGAGGGAGAAATTACTGAATTAGGGAACATTTCTCAGCAGGCTGAATCTGATGTGATTACATTTAAATTTAAATTGGAACATCTCCGCATTTTGCTTAAGGAGGTATTATCCACTCTGGATGATTGTGAAAATTTAGTCATCCCAGAGAAACTATGTAAAATGGACAAGTTCTTAGAGGTGCCGGGGCTCCCAGAAGCTTTTCCTATACCCAAGCGGGTGGCGGACATTGTTAATAAAGAATGGGAAAGGCCTGGTATTCCTTTCGTCCCTCCCCCCATATTTAAAAAATTGTTTCCTATGGTCGACCCTAGAAAGGACTTATGGCAGTCAGTCCCCAAGGTCGAGGGAGCGGTTTCTACTTTAAACAAACGCACCACTATTCCCATAGAGGATAGTTGTGCTTTCAAGGATCCTATGGATAAAAAATTAGAAGGTTTGCTTAAAAAGATGTTTGTTCAGCAGGGTTACCTTCTACAACCCATTTCATGCATTGTCCCTGTCACTACTGCCGCATATTTCTGGTTTGATGAACTGCTTAAGGTGCTCGATAGTGACTCTCCTCCTTATGAGGAGATTATGGACAGAATCAATGCTCTCAAATTGGCTAATTCTTTCACTCTAGACGCCTCTTTGCAATTGGCTAAGTTAGCGGCTAAGAACTCTGGGTTTGCTATTGTGGCGCGCAGAGCGCTTTGGTTGAAATCTTGGTCGGCTGATGCGTCTTCCAAGAACAAGCTACTAAACATTCCTTTCAAGGGGAAAACGTTGTTTGGTCCTGACTTGAAAGAGATTATCTCTGATATCACTGGGGGTAAGGGCCACGCCCTTCCTCAGGATCGGCCTTTCAAGGCAAAAAATAGACCTAATTTTCGTCCCTTTCGTAAAAACGGACCAGCCCAAGGTGCTACGTCCTCTAAGCAAGAGGGTAATACTTCTCAGGCCAAGCCAGCTTGGAGACCAATGCAAGGCTGGAACAAGGGAAAGCAGGCCAAGAAACCTGCCACTGCTACCAAGACAGCATGAAATATTGGCCCCCGATCCGGGACCGGATCTGGTGGGGGGCAGACTCTCTCTCTTCGCTCAGGCTTGGGCAAGAGATGTTCTGGATCCTTGGGCGCTAGAAATAGTCTCCCAGGGTTATCTTCTGGAATTCAAGGGACTTCCCCCAAGGGGGAGGTTCCACAGGTCGCAGTTGTCTTCAGACCACATAAAAAGACAGGCGTTCTTACATTGTGTAGAAGACCTGTTAAAAATGGGAGTGATTCATCCTGTTCCATTAAGAGAACAAGGGATGGGTTTCTACTCCAATCTGTTCATAGTTCCCAAAAAAGAGGGAACGTTCAGACCAATCCTAGATCTCAAGATCTTAAACAAATTTCTCAAGGTCCCATCGTTCAAGATGGAAACCATTCGAACTATCCTTCCTTCCATCCAGGAAGGTCAATTCATGACCACGGTGGATTTAAAGGATGCGTATCTACATATTCCTATCCACAAGGAACATCATCGGTTCCTAAGGTTTGCATTCCTGGACAAACATTACCAGTTCGTGGCGCTTCCTTTCGGATTAGCCACTGCTCCAAGGATTTTCACAAAGGTACTAGGGTCCCTTCTAGCGGTGCTAAGACCAAGGGGCATTGCAGTAGTACCTTACCTGGACGACATTCTGATTCAAGCGTCGTCCCTTCCTCAAGCAAAGGCTCACACGGACATTGTCCTGGCCTTTCTCAGATCTCACGGCTGGAAAGTGAACGTGGAAAAGAGTTCTCTATCCCCGTCAACAAGGGTTCCCTTCTTGGGAACAATTATAGACTCCTTAGAAATGAGGATCTTTCTAACAGAGGCCAGAAAAACAAAGCTTCTGGACTCTTGTCGGATACTTCATTCCGTTCCTCTTCCTTCCATAGCTCAGTGCATGGAAGTGATCGGGTTGATGGTGGCGGCGATGGACATAGTTCCTTTTGCGCGCATTCATCTAAGACCATTACAACTGTGCATGCTCAGTCAGTGGAATGGGGACTATACAGACTTGTCTCCGAAGATACAAGTAAATCAGAGGACCAGAGACTCACTCCGTTGGTGGCTGTCCCTGGACAATCTGTCTCAAGGGATGATGTTCCACAGACCAGAGTGGGTCATTGTCACGACCGACGCCAGTCTGATAGGCTGGGGCGCGGTCTGGGGATCCCTGAAAGCTCAGGGTCTTTGGTCTCGGGAAGAATCTCTTCTACCGATAAATATTCTGGAACTGAGAGCGATATTCAATGCGCTCCAGGCCTGGCCCCAGCTTGCGAGGACCAGGTTCATTCGGTTTCAATCAGACAACATGACGACTGTTGCGTACATCAACCATCAGGGGGGAACAAGGAGTTCCCTAGCGATGGAAGAAGTAACCAAAATTATTCTTTGGGCGGAGTCTCACTCCTGCCACCTGTCTGCTATCCACATCCCAGGAGTGGAAAATTGGGAAGCGGATTTTCTGAGTCGTCAGACATTGCATCCGGGGGAGTGGGAACTCCATCCGGAAATCTTTGCCCAAGTCACTCACCTGTGGGGCATTCCAGACATGGATCTGATGGCCTCTCGTCAGAACTTCAAAGTTCCTTGCTACGGGGCCAGATCCAGGGATCCCAAGGCGGCTCTAGTGGATGCACTAGTAGCACCTTGGACCTTCAAACTAGCTTATGTGTTCCCGCCATTTCCTCTCATCCCCAGGCTGATAGCCAGGATCAAGCAGGAGAGGGCGTCGGTGATCTTGATAGCTCCTGCGTGGCCACGCAGGACTTGGTATGCAGATCTGGTGAATATGTCATCGGCTCCACCTTGGAAGCTACCTTTGAGACGAGACCTTCTTGTTCAGGGTCCGTTCGAACATCCGAATCTGGTTTCACTCCAGCTGACTGCGTGGAGATTGAACGCTTGATTTTATCGAAGCGAGGATTCTCAGATTCTGTGATCGATACTCTGGTTCAGGCCAGAAAGCCTGTGACTAGAAAGATTTACCACAAAATTTGGAAAAAATATATCTGTTGGTGTGAATCTAAAGGATTCCCTTGGGACAAGGTTAAGATTCCTAGGATTCTATCCTTCCTTCAAGAAGGATCGGAAAAAGGATTATCGGCAAGTTCCCTGAAGGGACAGATTTCTGCCTTGTCGGTATTACTTCACAAAAAGCTGGCAGCTGTGCCAGATGTTCAAGCCTTTGTTCAGGCTCTGGTTAGAATCAAGCCTGTTTACAAACCTTTGACTCCTCCTTGGAGTCTCAATTTAGTTCTTTCAGTTCTTCAGGGGGTTCCGTTTGAACCCTTACATTCCGTTGATATTAAGTTATTATCTTGGAAAGTTTTGTTTTTAGTTGCGATTTCTTCTGCTAGAAGAGTCTCAGAATTATCTGCTCTGCAGTGTTCTCCTCCTTATCTGGTGTTCCATGCAGATAAGGTGGTTTTACGTACTAAACCTGGTTTTCTTCCAAAAGTTGTTTCTAACAAAAACATTAACCAGGAGATTATCGTACCTTCTCTGTGTCCAAAACCAGTTTCAAAGAAGGAACGTTTGTTGCACAATTTGGATGTTGTTCGCGCTCTAAAATTCTATTTAGATGCTACAAAGGATTTTAGACAAACATCTTCCTTGTTTGTTGTTTATTCAGGTAAAAGGAGAGGTCAAAAAGCAACTTCTACCTCTCTCTCTTTTTGGATTAAAAGCATCATCAGATTGGCTTACGAGACTGCCGGACGGCAGCCTCCCGAAAGAATCACAGCTCATTCCACTAGGGCTGTGGCTTCCACATGGGCCTTCAAGAACGAGGCTTCTGTTGATCAGATATGTAGGGCAGCGACTTGGTCTTCACTGCACACTTTTACCAAATTTTACAAGTTTGATACTTTTGCTTCTTCTGAGGCTATTTTTGGGAGAAAGGTTTTGCAAGCCGTGGTGCCTTCCATTTAGGTGACCTGATTTGCTCCCTCCCTTCATCCGTGTCCTAAAGCTTTGGTATTGGTTCCCACAAGTAAGGATGACGCCGTGGACCGGACACACCTATGTTGGAGAAAACAGAATTTATGTTTACCTGATAAATTTATTTCTCCAACGGTGTGTCCGGTCCACGGCCCGCCCTGGTTTTTTTAATCAGGTCTGATATTTTATTTTCTTTAACTACAGTCACCACGGTACCATATGGTTTCTCCTATGCAAATATTCCTCCTTAACGTCGGTCGAATGACTGGGGTAGGCGGAGCCTAGGAGGGATCATGTGACCAGCTTTGCTGGGCTCTTTGCCATTTCCTGTTGGGGAAGAGAATATCCCACAAGTAAGGATGACGCCGTGGACCGGACACACCGTTGGAGAAAGAAATTTATCAGGTAAACATAAATTCTGTTTTTCCTTGGGAGTGAGCACAATGTTATCTATATTGAACACATGAGCTAGCACTGTCTGGCTGTTGTACCATATTTAAAAAGTTTAATAAAAAGCACTGAGAAAAGGGGCGGCCTGCAGATACTTAGAAAAAAGGCAAACTTAGAGGTTATAAAATATATTAATATAACAATGTTGGTTGTGCAAAGCTGGGGAATGGATAGTAAATGCGTTGTCTATCTTTTTAAATAATAAAAAAAATAAAGTAGACTGTCCCTTTAAAATGTGTCAAGTGTGTTTTTTTACTATTTTTATTTTAATATTTAGTCCTAATTCTTCTAAATGATTGTGTGTGTGTATGTGTATGTATATGTGTGTGTATATATATATATATATATATATATATATATATATATATACCGGTGTGTGTGTGTGTGTGTGTATATATATATATATATATATATATATATGTGTATATATATATATAATATGAATAGTCATGTTGAAAAAAGTACAAATCACTCCCACTTGCACAAACATATGCGCTTATACTTTACAAATCAGATCAGTCATATGCATCAATCATCCTTTGTTTTTCTTATTAAGTCGTCAGATTTTTCTGACCAGAGTGAATCTGCAGCTGACTATTTTAGCCGTTCCAACCGTAGGGGAAGCATCGTGTCTGACGTGGATGATGTCAGCATCCCTGACATAAATAGCGTGAGTTTAATGCATGGTATTGTGCACTGGCAGTGACTAATGTACAACTTACGTTTTATTTTCCCTAACACAACCAGTATGCAGAATCTTACAGGCTGACAGAATGAAAACCATTTCATTTTCTAATCAGTCATTTTAGTCTAGTTATATTTAACTCTTTATTAATGATAAACAAAATGTAGGGCCAGGGTTGTCAAACTGTTTCCATATATAGGAGCCAGCTAGAATGAGACATTTGTTTCTGTCTATTGGAACAAATGACAGTTGTGCATGAGAATTTTTATTTACAATGCCTATTGCTAGTGACTATTTTGTGTGGCAAAGTAGATGGACC
The DNA here is from genome assembly GCF_027579735.1 of Bombina bombina. Lineage (NCBI taxonomy): Eukaryota > Metazoa > Chordata > Amphibia > Anura > Bombinatoridae > Bombina > Bombina bombina. The sequence goes on from NC_069503.1 coordinate 528,002,428, forward strand.
ATGTGAGATACTGGTATCTGCATTTCTTTCTTTTGTGATACAGATTCAGGGGGGCTAACAAAATCCAAAACAGAATTTCACAGCCAAAATGTTGCATCCTATTATCGTCCGTTTTAAAAAGCGGTATTCAATTTTTCCAGAAATGATGTGCCATTCAATCCCGCAGACTTAAATTGTGCAAAACTCTAGAGGTATTTGATAAAATTTAAAAATGTTGTATAGATTTCAGCATGTGAGCATGCCACTGTAAACAATGTAGTAGAATTGTAGCCATTTAAACTGAGTACTTCTATTAAAGGGACATGAAAAAACATTTTTTTTCTTTCATAATTCAGATTGAGCATATAATTTTAAAGGGACATTAAACACTGAGATGATTTAAAATGATAAATCATATTTATGTTCCTGTTAGAAATGGAAACACAGAACACTGACTGTTATATTCCACACCGCCATTGGCTGCACAGTCTAGTGACCTATTTAAAACTGTCCCTAATTGAACACAGCACAGAAAGTAACCTAAGTTACAACATGGCAGCTCCCATTTTTTTTATAGAAATGGGTATTAAAGTCAAAATTAAACATTCAGATAGAACATTCCATTTAAGACACATTTACTTTGTTCATCTGGCATCCTTTGTTAAAAAATATACATAGGCAGGATCATGAGCAGCAGTGCTTTACTGGGAGCTAGCTGTAGATTGGTGGCTACACACATGCATTCGTCTTGCCATTGGCTCGCCAGATGTTTTCAGCTAGCTTTTCAGGGGTTGAATGTAGCAATAGTGCAAAAATAAAATTATCTCCCATTAGACCCATTGAACACCTTTGGGATGAATTGGAACACTCATTGTGAGCAATACCTTCTTGTCCAGCATCAGAACCTGACCTCATGAATGCTCTTTTGGCTGAATGGGCCCAAATTCCCACAGAAATAATCTAAAATCTTAGAAGGGTGATGGCTGTTGCTCCCCCCCCCCCCCTTCATCCATATTAAAGGGATAAACTAACTGAAATGAACGATCCAGATAGGTGATGTGCAGTGAAAGACACTTTTATTCATAGTCAAACACAAATCTCATACAGAGATCAAACAGCACTAGAAACATCCTACGCGTTTCATGCCAAGAGGCATTTCGGCAGGGATACGTGACACCTCCCTTTTCCTACCTTATATAGCACACGTGTAATTAACCCCTTAAAGGGCAATCTTAAGTAACAAGGTTAAGTTAAATGCAAACAAAAACAAATCACATAAAATAAATTACAATTAAGTGCTAAGCACTTAATAGCATTAAAGTGAAATAAGTTATTATTATATTCAAGGGATAGTCTAGTCAAAATAAAACGTTCATGATTCAGATAGAGCATGCAGTTTTAAGCAACTTTCTAATTTACTCCTATTATCAATTTTTCTTTGTTCTTTTGGTATCTTTATTTGAAAAAGGCTGGAATTTAAGCTTAGGAGCCAGCCCACCCTAGGTAGCAAGAGACTGAAGAAAAATTGATAATAGAAGTAAATTAGAAAGTTTATTAATTTTGCATGATCAAAAATGTGGGTTTAGTGTCCCTTTTATGCCCAGGGGTTTGGAATATTTAACAAGTCATATAGGTCTGATGGCCAGGTTTCCACATACGTTTGGCCATTAGTTATACACTGCTACTCAGTAGGAGCAGATAGTGTGCACATAAAAATGTTCTGCACAATTTGATGATGGAAGTAAATTGGCCAGTTTTTTTTTTTATTGTATGCAATATCTAAATCATTAAAGTAAAATTTTGCCATTTGTGTCCCTTTAATTGAAATTGAAATAAGTTGTTTAACAGTGTGTTTACACACCTTATATGGTAAATTGAAGCTACAAGTGCTATAATTGTATACATGTTGTTCTTGTTCCAGTTTGTTTCTGGTGTGGTAAAAGGACCAGTTTCCTTTTCAAAATACCATTCAACCCAAGCTAGCAATCTGATAAGATTTTGTGTTTCTGAAAAGACCTGAATTCTCAGAGCAGGAATTGTATTCAGATTAAGGCAGTTAAAAAAAAGTCACAATGTCTTGAAATCTTCAATAAAATACATGGTAATTAGCCCTTAAGGATTCAACAGTAAACAGCTGCAAAGTCTTTGTTACATTTAAAAGAAAATGTAAAGGACTCAGACGGACCTCCAGTACCTGAAACAGGTTACCAACCTTGACAAGGCTAAAATGGGTCACTGCCTTTAAGGGTTATGGGAAATGTAATTATGCTTAATTTAAAATAATAATAATAAAAATACACTTTTAGTTATTTTCACCCCCTTTTCTTGCAATTTAACCCTGGAATTTTTTTATTTTTTTTATAAGATGTGAGAGTCCATGAATCATCACGTGTGGGAATATTCCTGTCCTGACCACTAGGAGGAGACAAGACACCCCAACACACCAGAGCTTTAATTCCCTCCCACTTCACATGATCCTCAGTCATTTTCTTTTGCAAGAATCAGTTACCTGTCTTCACTGTTTGTTCCCCCCTATTTCACAGTGGTCTTGTGGACTCTACTGCTTGGGTATTAAATACTTTACATGATGACTTGTGGACCCTCACAATCTCATCTAAGAAAACAAAATGTATGCTTACCTGATCATTTAATTTCTTTCATGTTTGTGAGAGTCCATGAGCAATGCCCTTTCTATTTGTTCAGGTGGCGTCAGTATTTTCTTGCCCTGCTCTATCTTTACTGCTTTTCTTTCTCCTCATCTACTTGACTATATGTATTACTGAGGATTATGGCAGGTGGGAGACATATAAAGCTCTGGTGTGTTGGGGGTGTCTTTTGTCTCCTCCTTGTGCTAATATATTCCCACACGTGATGTCTTGTAGACTCTCACCATCATGAATTTTTTAATCAGGTAAGCATACATTTTGCTTATTGATTTTTTTGTAAGAGGTTGAAGTCTGATTCTGCTACATTCTACATAGTGATTACTTGATCAGTTTTGTAACTAACCTATATCAGTTAAAGACTGTCATCAGCATAGTGGAGAAGATGCTTTTCAAAGCGTATATTCTTCAATTACAAACACAAATGTTGCTAAGAAAATACAATTTGTAAATGCTTTTAAAACTTGTATTTTGTATGAAGATCATTTGTAATATGATGCTTAGTAGCTGATACATACCATGCATGTATGAAAATTCCAATTGCTAATGTGGCAAAGATCCAACTGTTAAACTTTCTTGTTGATTCAACTGGAATAGTTAACCAATTGTATGTAAAATTTAAAGTAACATGGTTTTGTCCATCTTCCAGTTCTACAAGAAATAAACTGTATGGTTACTATTTGGCTCTAACAGAGAGAGATATAGAAGGTCCATAAAAGGTCATTCTCTTCCTGTTTATAAATGAACACACTGCTCCAAAACAGAAAAAAGATTTGGCTTCTAATCCTGTAAAACTTCAGTCGAATTTTCTGCCATTCCAGGTTTCAATATGATGGAGCCACAAGGCAGCTTCGGTCTCACATTCTAAGTAAAGGATTTTCTTCTTAAAATAAAAATCAATTTCCCCAAGATTGACAGGAAAAGAGGCTTGTTCAAAGGAAGAAAGTAATCCAAACGTGAATATATTTCTCCTATTTAAACATCTGTATATTTATTGAGATACATTTAATTTTATTTATCAGTTAAAGTATTATTGTTGAGTTTTTAAACCTTATTATTTAACAGATTGAAAATGAGCAAGGGACCATTTATTCATGTTTAGAAGACTGAAGTAAACAGAGATGAAAATATTACAAATTCTTTCAAGTAAATGCATGTTCAGATTCCCCAAGACTTAAAAGTGGGAATAATGCATTTAAAAACAAATTGGTTGTGCATTTAAGGGAGTATGTTGTAGTATGCTTTTATATACTTGCTTTCTAGAGAAATTGAAGACCGATTTGGAGAAAAACATGAGTAAAGATAAGACTGTATACCCAAAGAAGATCTTACAGTATAAATCATTCCTGTAGGAGGAGACATTCTCTTAAAGGAACCAAAAGGTTGAATTCAAACTACATAGCTGTTCATTTTAGATTTGACTAGAAACAGATTTACATTATACTTTCTTAGAAAAAAAAATCCACCCCCCTTTCTTTAAAGTTTCAGTGATAACTTGATCTATGCATATGATCTGCCGCTGAAACAGTTGTAGACATGGTGCGTGCTGATTCTCTATGCAACCTGTGTAGAGTGAACCTACATGCAGCTTATAGTTACGTAAGTAGTGGGGATCATGTGCACAAAAGAAAATATTACTGAAACAATATAAGCTTCACAGAGAGACACTCAATTGTGCTCTTTAACATCACTAGTTTTTGTTATACAAAATATTTTATAACATGATTGTGTGGTACACCAATGTAATCTTCACAATTATTTATCAAAGGTAATCCATCACACTTAATGAACACCTTTTTAAGGGACATTCCAGCCAGAATTGAAATCCACATGTATGTATTTCAGTTTTAAATAGAAGCATTTTTGTAATATACATGTGTTAGCAAAAATGCTTCTAATAAAAGCTATGGCTGTTTCAAAAGTGTATGTAAAGTGATGGTAAATTCATACCAACTGCTCAACATATTTTAGAAGCTTTTACCTTAACTAGCACATCAATATGCTTTTATAATATTAAACTTACATCAACTATATATTATACTTACATCAGATGCAATCTGTAATGAAACCGGAGCTGAGGATTCTCATTTTCAAATGCGCAAGTAGCGTAAGAGTTGCACATTGCATCGCAATTAGTGAGTTCAGAGCACAGGTGCATGGGTGCAACATAGGGTGCATGGTGAGCAGATGATTGGCTAAAACGAATGTCAGTCAAAGCAGTACCATGGGAAAAATTTAGAGAGAGGCTGAATATAACAGTGTAACGTTACAGTAATAAAAATGAAATTCAGTAAACAGATGTTTTTAATATTATAAAAGCATATCCACCGTACACCAGCATTTTAAACACAACACTTGCTCAGAGAGCCGAAGGTGCTTGTACCATCTGGTAATGACCCAACTAGTTAATTGCTGACATGATACATGCCCCACTGGTGTTATGAGCAGCTACATTATTTAAAATATTGGTGTACTGAGAATATCTAGCTATTCTTCACATGCATGTGCAGAGCAAAATGTTAACACTGAAACAGTTATAACTTTTATTAGAAGCATTTTTGCCAATACCTTTATATTGCAAATATGTTTCTATTCAAAGATTAAATTCATCTATGTACATTTACATTTTAACCGGAATGTCTCTTTAAAGGGACTGGAAACCCCAACATTTTTTATTATGATTTGGATTGAACATAGAATTTTAAACAACTTTCCAACTTACTTCTATCAAATTTGCTTCATTCTCTTGTTATCCTTTGTGGAAGGAACATCATTGCACTATTGTCAGCTAGCTGAACACATCTAGTTAGCCAATCACAAGAGACAAATGTGTGCAGGCACCAATCATCAGCGTCTAGGATCTGTGCTTCTTCTTTTTCAACAAGAGATTCCAAGAGAACGAAACATATTTGAAAAAAGAAGCTAATTTAAAAGTGTCTTAAAATGACATGCTCTATCTGAATTTAATTTTGACTTTTCTATCCCTTTAAGTAAATCTTATTATCAATTTCTTGTTCTAATATCTCAGGCCTTTCTTGTGACCTTTTCAGAGTACTTTAAATCCCCCAAAATCTTATCAACTATTACTCAAAAGTACAAAGCAAATACCAATTGAGACAACAAGGCCATTTTGTTCAGCGGTCACTGCTATTACAATGAAGAAACAATATATACTCCCCTCTGCTGACAGAACACACACAAATTAATATTTTTATTTTTGTGATTGTGTTGGTGATACTACAGAAAATCAGAACAATAATATATTCATACCATTAAATATATCACAAACTTCTCTATCATCTGCAATTGTTAAAATAGTGTACAGGTACTTTAGTTTTTTTCTCGCTACATCCGACCAGATTTAATTACACATTATCCTTGTCCTAAGTCTATCTCTTTCACTTTTGTCAAGAGCAAATTATTGCAGTCACCTTCTAATTTTATTTTTGTAAATGTTAACCGTGATCATGTTCATCTTTCCTGTTTTCAGTGGCTATTCTCATACAAGTATATACTATACATATAAGCTTCCAATGAACTGTGAATCTATAATTCATATAAGTGTTCTCCACAGAAAATGTTATATAATAAAGTAGCCGGGTTGGGGCAGTGTAATACTTTTTAATTAAAAAACGTTCTGCTACCCAAAGCACAAATTAATTGCATAATTTAAAGGGATACTAAAAAAATGTTTTTTATGATTCGGATAGAGCATGCAATTTTAAGCAACTTTCTGATTTACTCCTATAGTCAAGTTTTCTTTGTTCTCTTGGTATCTTTATTTGAAAATCAAGAAAGAAATCTTAGTAGCCAACCCATTTTAGGTTCAGCACCTGGGAAGCGCTGGCTGATTGGTGGCTAAAGGTAGGCTCCTAAACTTTCATTCCGGCTTTTTCAAATAAAGATACCAAGAGAGCGAAGAAAAATTGACAATAGGAGTAAATTAGGAAGTTGCTTAAAATTGCATGCTCTATCTGAACCCTAAAAGAAAAAAATGGCTTTAGTATCCCTTTTGACAAACAAACATTGAAACCCTTTAATAACTGTTAGCTTATTTTTTGTGTAAAATTGTAGCAGAGGTTGTTCACCCATTAAAAAGTCACTGGGGAAAACACTGTATATAATACAGTATTCCATGTGTGCTTTCCTATAGATAATCAGAGAAGAACAGGAGACCTTTTATGGAAGAAACAAGGAGCAATTTATTTAAACAAGTGTTTATTGTTTTTGTGCTAAGACCATTTTGTCAAGGGGTATGAGCATGTATTTATTGTCAAAATAAGTTATACCAAAGCATCTCCAAACTAGATTTGTTTTGTAGTTTTAAAACATTTTTAATATATTAAACATACCATTCTTAGGGCTCGATTTATCAAGCCTTCTCCTCCGCAACGAATGCAGGTTCTCACAAGAGAACCTGCAGTCAGTATTTATCAAGCAGGGGTCATCAGACCGCTGCTTCGTACCCTCTTCTTCACCTCTTAGGTGAAGAATTTCAGTCTCCCCGGTCTCGTCCACACAGCCAATAATGTGCGGTCCGGGGGCAGTGTTGCACGCGAGTGCAAAATAGCGCTCTCGTGCAATGGTAAATTCCGGCAGCAGATTGCTACCCGCCAGAGGCAAGGTAATTCCTGGGAAAATGTAAGATATTGTCTGAGATTGCATGAGATGAAAGAATTGACACCTGATTTGAGTAAAGCAACTCACAAAAAGCTACAATTGATATTTAAATGTATTTAATGGTTCAACAGTGAACGCACTATTTTTTTTTTTTTGTACAATGCATGTTTATATTTATAAAACAGGCGGAAAGGGTGCTTGCTGTTATATGTCCTTTCACGCCGATGGAAAAAACAGAGTCAAACTTAACTCCAAAAAGGACTTTATATTATAATAAAAAAATATACCAGTCACTCTCCCAGAATGCATATTTTTTTGCTGATATAAAAGCACAAATATTTATACTTTGGCTAAGAATGATCTAATGCTATTGTCTATAGTATCTATACTATGAACTTATTTGTGTTTTTTCGGTTTGTCTTTATGCTTTATGTTTCAGAATTGTAAATAGACTCTAAATATGTATCTGTCAATGAGTTGCAATAATGATTTTATACGTTTGTTTTCAGCACCCTTTCTACAATAAAGCACAACTTTCACCCTCTTACTGTTTATAGTTCATACCGCTGTGGCCTTGTGTCAAATCTAGAAAATTCACATAGGTGCATTTACTCTCAGTATCACTTTAGCAATTGCACGGTACAAAATAAATCAATCCCAGTAGCTCTTTCAGTTTGGTAAAGCTCCGTAAGAAAGTAAAAACATTCTAATCTGACATTGCAAATATCTCTATTGAAGAATAAAAATTCTGTAACTCTTTACTGTCAGCTGGCCTAATAGAAATTGAAATTGTTACCAGCAGTAAGTATACCTACAACAATGTATATGAAATTAAAGGGACACTGAACCCAAATTTTTTCTTTCATGATTCAGATAGAGCATGCAATTTTAACCAACTTTCTAATTTACTCCTTTTATCAATTTTTCTTCGTTCACTTGCTATCTTTATTTGAAAAATAAGACATCTAAGCTTTTTTTTTTTTTTTTTTTGGTACAGTACTCTGGACAGCACCTTTTTATTGGTGGATGAATTTATCCACCAATCGGCAAGAATAACCCAGGTTATTCACCAAAAATGGGCCGGCATCTAAACTTAGTCTTGCATTTCAAATAAAGATACAAAGAGAATGAAGAAAATTAGATAATAGGAGTAAATTAGAAAGTTGCTTACAATTGCATGTTCTGTCTGTCTGAATCATGAAAGAAAAAAATTGGGTTTAGTGTCCCTTTAATTGCTTTATTGTAGACAGTGACAGCTTATTGAACAAGTAATTAATCAATAACTTTGAGCAGCTCTCTTTTAAAGGGCATTCGCAGTACAGAAACATGTATGCATTCCAGAAATGGCATCGAAATTTATCATCATTGCATTCCCTGCTTACCGATTTTTCTTTTCTTGCAGCAGGATGAGAAAATTGAGAAGCAGCACACAGACAGCTTCTCCAGGGTGAGTACTTTATTTATTTAATTCTGTTACTGTGGTTGAAGATTGTCCATGGCAACTTCATCCTTTAAATATAATCAAAAGTGACACTGGTAAAGATCCCACATATGACATTATCAATAACATCATCCGCATCATCACATATTACATGGTGACAATGTTAAAAAAATTGCTGAAATCACTCATTAGTTACTGATATTAATAATAATAATAATTGAAATCAATGATGGCAAACTTCCTAACACGTGGTGGCAGCACATCAGTATTTTAGAAGCCTTAAAGGGACAGTATACATTCATTTTCATATAATAGACACTACTGTAAAGCATAAGATTTATTTATTTAGTTATAAAATATTTTACCAGGAAGGATACATTGAGATTTCTCTCGTTTTCAAGTATGTCCTGGGTCCACAAAGATGCACAGATACTGATAAAAAAATCCAGTATAAAACTGTTTAAAAACTTACTTAGAAGCTCTCAGTTTAGCTCTGTTGAAAAGTTAGTTGGAAAGCCCACTGCAAGTGGAAAATAAGACACCCCCTCCCCCTTCTTTTGCATATGAAAAGACCCCTTACACAAACAGGAGCAAGCTGGAGAAGGTAGCTGACAGCATTCTCATAAAACTTTGGGGCTTGGTTAGGAGTCTGAAAATCAGAGCAATGTTATTAAAAAAAAAAAAAAAAAAAAGCAAAACTATACATTTAAAAAAAACAAAAAAGTTTATGGGCTATATAAATAGATAATCTACAAAACATTTATGCAAAGAAAAAATGAGTGTATAATGTCCCTTTAAGGATAGCATTTAAAATTAGGGCAATTAAACGCACAAATAATAAAACATTTCCTATAAATGTCGAATGGCACTGGGTCAGATTTAGTTAAGGTTCTTGGAAACACTCTATCTGTTGCTCACCCCTCCAGAGGACTTTTTATGTGCAAATGAAAAGGTGTAAAAAAAAATAAAATAATATATTCCAAAGTTGTTTCATTATGCATAAATAAATATTTTATATACCAACCGCAAGGTGTTTACTATTCTTTTAACAAAGAACCCACAAGAAAAGCTGTCTCTTGCTAAAAATTATGAACTAAATTATTTTCTACCTTACTGTATACTAGCTCTCAAGTTCTGCTGCTGATATAGCTGTGGTTGTACCTCAGGTTTTATGTTTAGTGATATTTTAGGCATTGAGGTGTTAATAGTTCAAGACTTTAATCAAATAATCACGAACTGATCATTTACCTACAGGGCGCCACATTAACAAAAAATATTTTAACATATAAATCTTTCAATTTCATAGGATATAGGTCTCAGTTCAGTTCACAGTCCCTTCTTATTATTTCTCATCAAATCTTCTCCTGGTCAATATCAGATCAGGGTGCAGTTTCTTTCATGACCTTCATGTCAAGATAATCGCTGAAAAACACAGCACAACAGAAAGGGCCCCTCTTAGTGTAGTTGTTACAATAGATGACCTCCACCAGTTAACACACTATGGATTCATACTCACAAGAGTACTAGCACTTAAAGGGACAGTAAAGTCCAAAAAAACCTTTCATGATTCAAATAGGGCATGTAATTTTAAACAACTTTCCAATTTACATTTTATCACTAATTTTGCTTTGTTCTCTTGGTATTCTTAGTTGAAAGCTAAACCTAGAAGGTTCATATGCCAATTTCTTAGACCTTAAAGGTCGCCTCTAATCTAAATGCATTTTGACAGTTTTTCACCACTAGAGGGCTTTAGTTCATGTGTTTTCATATACATAAAATTGAGCTCATGCACGTGAATTTACCGAGGAGTGAGCACTGATTGGCTAAGCAAGTCTGTCATAAGAACTGAAATAAGGGGGCAGTCTGCAGAGGCTTAGATACAAGGTTATTACAGAGGTAAAACATTTTTCTTTCATGTAATTGGCAAGAGTCCATGAGCTAGTGACGTATGGGATATACAATCCTACCAGGAGGGGCAAGGTTTCCCAAACCTCAAAATGCCTATAAATACACCCCTCACCACACCCACAATTCAGTTTTACAAACTTTGCCTCCTATGGTGGTGGTGAAGTAAGTTTGTGCTAAGATTTCTACGTTGATATGCGCTTCTCAGCATTGTTGAAGCCCAATTCCTCTGAGTACAGCGAATGTCAGAGGGACGTGAAGGGAGTATCACTTATTGAATACAATGATTTCCCTAACGGGGGTCTATTTCATAGGTTCACTTTTATCGGTCGTAGAGATTCATCTCCTACCTCCCTTTTCAGATCGACGATATACTCTCAATTTACCATTACCTCTAATGATAACTGCTGGAACATTGCTGCCTGACATCGGTTCTACCAAAGCTAAGTGCATTTGTTGTAAGATTGTCATTTGTAATAGTCATTTGTACAAATTGTCATTTGTAATAGTTGTCATGATAAACTTTTACATGCAGATAGTGTGTCCATCAGTAATAGTACATTGCCAGTTGTAGTTCCTTCAACTTCTAATGTACATGATATACCTATGAATTTTAAAGAATTTGTTTCTGATTCTATCCTGAAGGCTTTGTCTGCATTTCCACCTTCTAATAAACGTAAAAGGTCTTTTAAAACTTCTCATTCAGTTGATGAAGTTTCAAATGACCAACATAATAATAATTTATCCTCCTCTGATGAGGATCTATCTGATACAGAAGATCCTTCCTCAGACATTGACACTGACACATCTACTTATTTATTTAAAATAGAGTATATGCGTTCTTTATTAAAAGAAGTGTTAATTACTTTGGATATTGAGGCTTCCTCTTGACGTTAAGTCTAATAAACGTTTAAATGCTGTTTTTAAACCTCCTGTGGTTGCTCCAGGGGTTTTTCCTATTCCTGAGGCTATTTCTTATATGATTTCTAAGGAATGGAATAAGCCAGGTACTTCTTTTATTCCTTCTTCAAGGTTTTAAAAATTGTATCCTTTACAAGCAAATTCTATAGAGTTTTGGGAAAAAATCCCCAAAGTTGATGGGGCTATTTCTACTCTTGCTAAACGTACCACTATTCCTATGGAAGATAGTACTTCCTTTAAGGATCCTTTAGATAGGAAGCTTGAATCTTATCTAAGGAAAGCCTATTTATATTCAGGTCATCTTCTCAGACCTGCAATTTCTTTGGCTGATGTTGCGGCTGCATCAACTTTCTGGTTGGAGAATTTAGCGCAACAGGAAATGGATTCCGACTTATCTAGCATTATTCGCTTGCTGCAATATGCTAATCATTTTATTTGTGATGCCATTTTTGATATTATCAAAATTGATGTTAGATCCATGTCTTTAGCTATATTAGCTAGAAGAGCTTTGTGGCTTAAATCTTGGAATGCTGATATGACATCTAAATCTAGATTACGATCTCTTTCTTTCCAAGGTAATAATTTATTTGGTTCTCAGTTGGATTCTATTATTTCAACTGTTACTGGGGGAAAGGGAGTTTTCTACCTTAGGACAAAAAACATAAGGGTAAATCTAAGGCTTCTAACCGTTTTTGTTCCTTTCGTCAAAATAAGGAACAAAAACTCAATCCTTCCCCCAAGGAATCTGTTTCCAATTGGAAGCCTTCCTCAAATTGGAATAAATCCAAGCCATTTAAGAAACCAAAGTCAGCCCCTAAGTCCGCATGAAGGTGCGGCCCTCATTCCAGCTCAGCTGGTAGGGGGCAGATTAAGGTTTTTCAAGGATATTTGGATAAATTCTGTCCAAAATCAATGGATTCAGAGCATTGTCTCTCAAGGGTATCGAATAGGATTCAGAGTAAGACCTCCTGTGAGATTTTTTTCTCTCACGTATCCCAGCAAATCCAGTAAAAGCTCAGGCTTTCCTGAAGTGTGTTTCAGACCTGGAGTCTTCAGGGGTAATCATGCCAGTTCCTTTTCAGGAACAAGGTTTGGGGTTTTATTCAAATCTATTCATTGTCCCAAAGAAGGAAAATTTATTCAGACCAGTTCTGGATCTGAAAATTTTGAATCGTTATGTAAGAGTACCAACTTTCAAGATGGTGACTATAAGGACTATTCTGCCTTTTGTTCAGCAAGGACATTTTATGTCCACAATAGACTTTGCAGGATGCATACCTTCATATTCAGATTCATCCAGAACATTATCAGTTCCTGAGATTCTCTTTTCTAGACAAGCATTACCAATTTGTTGCTCTTCCATTTGGCCTAGCAACAGCTCCAAGAATCTTTTCAAAGGTTCTAGGTGCCCTACTGTCTGTAATCAGAGAACAGTGTATTGCGGTGTTTCCTTATTTGGACGATATCTTGGTACTAGCTCAGTCTTTACGTTCTGCAGAATCTCACACGAATCAACTAGTGTTGTTTCTCCGGAAACATGGTTGGAGGATCAATTTACCAAAAAGTTTCTTGATTCCTCAGACAAGGGTCACCTTTTTAGGCTTCCAGATAGGGACAGAGTCATGGACACTGAATCTAACAGACAAGAGACGTTTAAAATTGGTTGCAGCCTGCCGGCACCTTCAGTCTCAGTCATTCCCTTCAGTGGCTATGTGCATGGGAGTTTTAGGTCTCATGACTGCAGCATCGGACGCGATCCCCTTTGCTCGTTTTCACATGAGACCTCTACAGCTTTGTATGCTGAACCAATGGTGCAGGGATTATACAAAGATATCACAATATCCTTAAATCCCAATGTACGACACTCTCTGATGTGGTGGATAGATCACCATTGTTTAGTTCAAGGGGCTTCTTTTGTTCAGCCAACCTGGACTGTGATCACAACAGATGCGAGTCTTTCAGGTTGGGGAGCTGTTTGGGGATCTCTGACAGCACAAGGGGTTTGGAAATCTCAAGAGGCGAGATTACCAATAAATATTTTAGAACTCCGTGCAATTCTCAGAGGTCTTCAGTTTTGGCCTCTGTTAAAGAGAGAACCGTTCATTTTTTTTCAGACAGACAATATCACAACAGTGGCATATGTCAATCATCAGGGTGGGACTCACAGTCCCCAAGCTATGAAAGAAGTATCTTGGATACTTGCTTGGGTGGAATCCAGCTCCTGTCTAATCTCTGTGGTGCTGTCAGCCTGTGGAAGGTAATCTCACCCCTGTAAAGGAGAGAGGGGAATTTTAGGACCACAACTGCAGTTTTAAGAGTGTTGTGAAAGTATCAATGATTCTGTATAGGTGAAGGGAGGCAGCAAGGTTCAGAATCAATGGATACAGTTCACTTTTATTATAAGGATAGGTGTGACAATGGCTGAGACCACAGAGCGTATAGCCCCACTCAGTATTGACAAACTGGTTCCCACTTAATAAATAACATGCAATTGCAAGGTTAAAGATTTAAACAGATAGTATCTGATCATAATTGGCAGCACAGATAACAGTACAAGAATAAGGCAAAATACAGCTAATGATACTTGAGCTTTTTAAGGTACTGAGACTGACAAATAACGAAGTTAGGTAATTATTAGCGCATTTGAATACGAAGGCATCCTAACTAAAGGTTCTGAGACATGTCTGGAGTAAATGTTGAATAATGGTAACTTACTGCGGTACAGGAATGAAGGAAGCGCTTTTTTAAACTTACTATAGAAGTAATGGGTGAGTGGTGTCCGGACACAGAGTAGTTCCCCTGCAGAGTCTGGGGATTTGCAGCGTGTGCGATGGCGTGTGACGTCACCGCTTGCCGGTTCCGGTCCTGTGTTTGGTAGAGAGGTGAGCTGCGTCTGTCTCAAAGGTTGCAAGGAAGTTTGAGGGTGAGAAGCTAGATTCAACAATCAAGCAATTTGGTATGAGTAGGAGGGAAATTTAAACAGCTTGATGGGGAGGAGATTATGTAAGTGTGAAAAGACACAGCTATACAAAGGATAAAGCAAAGAACTTAGGCAGTCATGACAGGACCCCCCCCCCCAAGGATCAACTCCGGGGATCGGGTCCAGGGCGATCAGGACAACGTTCATGGAACCTGGCCACCAATCGGGGGGGCAGATAGATTAGAAGCCGGTTCCCAGGAGTCCTCAGAATCAGGATAGCCCTTCCAATGAACCAGATACTGAAGCTGCCCTCGAAAGCGTCGGGAGTCCAACACATCTTGTACCTCATACTCCAGGGTGGCATCCTGCAGATGAGGAAGTATAGGAATAGAAGGATCATGGTGACGAAGCTGTCTATAAGGCTTGAGGAGAGACACATGAAGGGTAGGATGGGATTTCAGATTTGCTGGTAATGCGAGGGTGACAGCATTCATATTCACAATCTTTACGATGGGGAATGGTCCAATAAAGCTGGAAGACAGTTTCCTGGAAGGAAGGGGTAAATGTAGATTACGTGTCGATAACCAAACGTAGTCACCTACAGCATATTTAGGCGAGGGAATCCTTTTCTTGTCAAAATGAAATTTATACCGATCCTTGGCGATGCGAATATTTTCAGCAGTTAATGAAAAGGATTCACTAATAGTGTTGATGAGGTCATTCACAACAGGACAAGTGTTGCCGACCATAGAATCCCATTCAAAAGAGGGATGGAAACCATAATTAATGAAGAACGGTGTGGAGTTAGTAGAGGAATGAATGGAATTGTTGAAGGCGAATTCTGCGTATGGCAGAAGTTGGGTCCAGTTCTCTTGTTTAGCTGAGATGAAACATCTTAAGTATTGTTCAATGCACTGGTTTGTTCTTTCAGTCTGGCCATTAGTTTGGGGATGGAAAGAGGTACTGAGACGTCTAGAAATACCTAGTGAGTGACAAAGTTGTTTCCAGAAGTGGCTGGTAAATTGAGTACCCCTATCTGAGGTGATACTATTCGGGAGTCCGTGATACTTGAACACATGGTGGATCATTAAGGAAATGGTTTCAGAAGAAGTTGGAAGTTTATGGTAGGGCACAAAATGTGCCATTTTACTAAATAGGTCCACGACTACTAATATGGTGTTATTCCTTTCTGAGATAGGCAGGTCGACTATGTAGTCGATAGCTATGTCTCTCCAAGGACGGTCAGGAGTCGGTAAGGGGATCAATTTTCCGTACGGGGGAGTCCTCCCTTTTTTAGTAGTTTCGCAGATCATACAGGTCTTAACGTAATCCGCGATATCGGAGAGGTAAGTTGGCCACCAAAAGTATCTGGAGACTAATTCTTGAGTTTTCTTTATGCCCATATGTCCAGCAGATGGGGAGTCATGTAAAGTTTTTAAGACTGTTGGTCTGAGACTGTTGGGTACATAGATTTGTTGTTGGTGATAATACAACCCATCCGTGTGTAAGTCCAAGACCTGTAATGGTTTATTTGAGTCAGCCTGTTGTGCCGATTTGAACTGATTGTTTTGTTCTACAGTTAAAGCTAAGAACCTGTCAAGAGGAATTAAGGGTGAGAGGTTTGGATGCGGGACTTGGTCCACCAAGTGTCTTGAGAGGGCATCAGCCTTCTTGTTCTTGTTTGCAGGACGGTAGGTGATAAGATAATTAAACCTAGCCAAGAATAGGTTCCATCGGACCTGCCGTGCACTAAGAGTCCTATTTGATTGTAGGTATTCTAGATTTTTGTGATCAGTGTAGATCAAGATTGGAAGAATGGTCCCTTCCAGAAGGTGTCTCCATTGTTCTAATGAAGTCTTGATTGCTAACAGTTCTTTATCCCCAATTGGGTAGTTGATTTCAGCTGAATTAAGTATTCGTGAAT
This sequence comes from Bombina bombina, assembly GCF_027579735.1. Lineage (NCBI taxonomy): Eukaryota > Metazoa > Chordata > Amphibia > Anura > Bombinatoridae > Bombina > Bombina bombina. The sequence continues at coordinate 528,018,801 of NC_069503.1, forward strand.
AGAAGGCGACAGGGTGTAGAGGGTCCTTAGGAGTCAGCCTCTGTGAGAGGATTGCTCCCAAAGCATAATTAGATGCATCCACTTCCAGGATATACTGTAACTTAGAATTAGGGAATTGGAGGATAGGGGCCGTAGTGAAAGCCTTTTTTAAAAAGTTGAAAATTTGTTCTAAATCATCGTTCCATCGAAAGTGTGTATCAGATTTGGTCAAGTTAGTTAATGGTCTTGTCAAGTCAGCGAAATTTTTAATAAACTTCCTGTAGAAATTGGCGAAACCCATGAACCTTTGTATATCCTTTTTACTTTTTGGGGAAGGCCAATTTTGGATTACCGATATCTTATCATTATCCATCTGGATACCTTGGGGTGATACAATATAACCTAGAAATTTTATTTCTTTGGAGTGAAATAAGCATTTTTCTAGTTTGACATATAGAGAATTTTCTCTCAACCGTGTTAATACTAGGGTAACATGTTTGATGTGTTCTGTAAGTGAGGTAGAGAATATGAGTATATCATCCAAATATATCACCATAAATAAATCCAAAAAATCCTTAAAAATGTCATTTATGAAGTATTGAAAAGTAGCCGGGGCATTACAGAGGCCAAATGGCATCACAGTATATTCAAATAAGCCGTAACGTGTACGGAATGCTGTAAGCCATTCATGACCCTCCTTGATACGTACTAAGTTGTAAGCCCCTCTGAGATCCAATTTAGTGTATATAGTAGCATCTTGTAATCTATCAAGGAGTTGGGGAATTAAAGGCAAAGGATAGCGTTTTTTTTATTGTACGCTTGTTTAGTTCTCTGTAATCAATAATGGGTCTTAGGGACTGATCTTTATTTTTAACAAAAAATATACCAGCCCCAGCTGGGGAGGTGGAAGGACGTATAAAGCCTTTCTTTAAGTTATCTGCCAAATAAGTTTTAAGGTGTTGTAACTCAGGTTCTGAGAGGGGAAATACATGGCCGTAAGGTATATCAACACCTGGCAGGAGATCAATAGGGCAGTCATAAACCCTATGAGGGGGTAGATTCTCTGATTCTTTTTTATCAAAGACATCAGCGAATGTAATGTATTCCTTGGGGATTTGTAATGGAACATCTAGTAAAATTTGTTCCTGATGGAGACACAAATTTTTACAATATGGAGAATTAAAGAGAACTTGTGAAGTTGACCATTGTATAGTGGGATCGTGTTGTTTAAACCAAGTGATACCAAGTATAATGGGATATAGAGGTGAGGGTATAACATCAAAAGTAAGATACTCTGTGTGTTGGTCATGTGTGGTGAGCCTTAATGGTATGGTATGGTATGGTATAAGATGGGTCCTGAAGTTATTTCATTACCATCAATAAAACGAAGTACACTAGGCACCAATTTCTTAACGAGTGGAATTTTATTTACAGTAGTGAATTGGTGATCTATATAATTGTGGCTCGCTCCAGAGTCAAGGATTGCTTGTGAGTTGAGTCTTTGCTGATCCCACTGTAATAAGATAGGAAGGGAGCAATGATTAGACTGTGTTTGTTTAGCAGATAGACATATATTTGTAGTGTTCATCTTACCCTTCCTACGCTGTAATTGAGAGCAGTCCTTTACAGTGTGATCAATCCCTCCACAATACATACAGAGATCTAAAGCTTTTCTTCTTAGTTTCTCCTGTTGAGTTAATGGACCTCTGATGAAACCGAGTTCCATAGGAATTTCAGAAGTTTTTGTAGGTGTTTTAGGTGGGGGTAATGTAGTAGCTGTATGTTTAGTGGATGATTCTAAGTGTGACCTTTCTGAGCGTCTCTCTCTGATGCGTCTATCTAAAGTGATGCTTGCATCTATTAGGAGTTCTAAAGTATCTGGGAGGGGTTGTCTGGCTAGCTCATCCTTGAGAGTATCTGAGAGGCCTAGGCGGAATTGATTGCGTAATGAGAGGTCATTCCACTGTGTATCTGGGGACCATTTCTTAAACTCTGCGATGTAGTCCTCCACAGGCCTTTTATGTTGTCTCAGAGACCTCATTGCTGTCTCAGCAGACAGTTGTTTGTAGGGATCATCATAAAGCTGTCCCATTGCTTTAAAAAACTGATCAAATGAGTACAGCAATGGGTCATTGGTCTCAAAAAACAAATTTGCCCATATACGTGGTTCGCCACGCAGATAAGAGATTGTGGTGAGAACCTTCAAATGATCATTGAAATATGTTTTGGGTTTTAGTTGGAAGTATAAGGAACATGAGTTTTTGAATTCCCTAAATTCTGAACGAATACCACTAAATGTTTGTGGAGGATTAGGTTGGGGTTCACTAGAACCAATACTTGTAGTGAGTGTATCAATTTTATCATTGATGTATTGCTTTAGAGCAGAGTTTTCTAACTGTAGTGTATTTAACCCTGTAGTGAGGTTATCTACAGTTTGTGTTAATTTCTCTACATGAGCTAATAAGGCTGCTGGGTCCATAGTAAAGGCTTGATTGTTATTGTCAGCCTGTGGAAGGTAATCTCACCCCTGTAAAGGAGAGAGGGGAATTTTAGGACCACAACTGCAGTTTTAAGAGTGTTGTGAAAGTATCAATGATTCTGTATAGGTGAAGGGAGGCAGCAAGGTTCAGAATCAATGGATACAGTTCACTTTTATTATAAGGATAGGTGTGACAATGGCTGAGACCACAGAGCGTATAGCCCCACTCAGTATTGACAAACTGGTTCCCACTTAATAAATAACATGCAATTGCAAGGTTAAAGATTTAAACAGATAGTATCTGATCATAATTGGCAGCACAGATAACAGTACAAGAATAAGGCAAAATACAGCTAATGATACTTGAGCTTTTTAAGGTACTGAGACTGACAAATAACGAAGTTAGGTAATTATTAGCGCATTTGAATACGAAGGCATCCTAACTAAAGGTTCTGAGACATGTCTGGAGTAAATGTTGAATAATGGTAACTTACTGCGGTACAGGAATGAAGGAAGCGCTTTTTTAAACTTACTATAGAAGTAATGGGTGAGTGGTGTCCGGACACAGAGTAGTTCCCCTGCAGAGTCTGGGGATTTGCAGCGTGTGCGATGGCGTGTGACGTCACCGCTTGCCGGTTCCGGTCCTGTGTTTGGTAGAGAGGTGAGCTGCGTCTGTCTCAAAGGTTGCAAGGAAGTTTGAGGGTGAGAAGCTGGATTCAACAATCAAGCAATTTGGTATGAGTAGGAGGGAAATTTAAACAGCTTGATGGGGAGGAGATTATGTAAGTGTGAAAAGACACAGCTATACAAAGGATAAAGCAAAGAACTTAGGCAGTCATGACAGGTGCATATCCCAGGTGTAGACAATTGGGAGGCGGATTATCTCAGCCGTCAGACTTTACATCCAGGGGAGTGGTCTCTCCATCCAGATGTGTTTTTTCAGATTGTTCAGATGTGGGGTCTTCCAGAGATAGATCTGATGGCCTCTCATCTAAACAAGAAACTTCCCAGATACCTGTCCAGGGATGTTCAGGCGGAAGCAGTGGATGCGCTGACACTTCCTTGGTGTTCCTGCTTACATCTTCCCGCCACTAGTTCTCCTTCCAAGAGTGATCTCCAAAATCATCATGGAACAATCGTTTCTGTTGCTGGTGGCTCCAGCATGGCCACACTGGTTTTGGTATGTGGATCTGGTTCGGATGTCCAGTTGCCAGCCTTGGCCACTTCTGTTCAGGCCGGACCGACTGTCTCATGGTCCATTTTTATATCAGGATCTCAAATCATTAAATTTGAAGGTATGGAAATTGAACGCTTAGTACTAAGTCATAGAGGTTTCTCTGACTTAGTGATTAATACTATGTTACAAGCTTGTAAATCTGTCTCTAGAAAGATTTATTATAGAGTTTGGAAGACTTACATTTCATGGTGTTCTCATAAATTCTCTTGGTATTGTTTTAGAATTCCTAGAATTTTACAGTTTCTTCAGGATGGTTTGGATAAGGGTTTGTCTGCAAGTTCCTTGAAGGGACAAATCTCTGCTCTTTCTGTTTTATTTCACAGAAAGATTACTATACTTCCTGATATTCACTGTTTTATACAGGCTTTACTTTGTATTAAGCCTGTCATTAAATCAATTTCTCCTCCTTGGAGTCTTAATTTGGTTTTGAAGGCTTTACAGGCACCTCCATTTGAGCCTATGCATTCTTTGGACGTTAAACTACTTTCTTAGAAAGTGTTGTTCCTTTTAGCAATCTCTTCTGCTAGAAGAGTTTCTGAGCTATCTGCTCTTTCTTGTGAGTCTCCTTTATGATTTTTCATCAGGATAAGGCAGTTTTGCGGACTTCTTTTCAATTTTTACCTAAGGTTGTGAATTCTAACAATATTAGTAGAGAAATTGTTGTTCCTTCCTTGTGTCCTAATCCTAAGAATTCTTTGGAAAGATCCTTACATTCTTTGGATGTGGTAATAGCTTTGAAATACTATGTGGAAGCTACTAAAGATTTCAGGAAGACTTCCAGTCTATTTGTTTTATTTTCTGGTTCTAGGAAAGGTCAGAAAGCTTCTGCTATTTCCTTGGCTTCTTGGTTAAAACTTTTGATTCATCAAGCTTATTTGGAGTCGGGTCAGGCCCAGCCTCAGAGAATTACAGCTCATTCTACTAGAAGAATCATGGACCTCTTCAGCTCCCGCTTGGATGATGACTTCAGCCGGATCATGGACATCTTCAGCTCCCGCTTGGATGATGACTTCAGCCGGATCATGGACATCTTCAGCCCCCCGCTTGGGCTTGGATCAGGACATCGGAGGAGCTCTTCTGGATTGATCGGTGAACCTGGTATGGTGAAGATAAGGTAGGAAGATCTTCAGGGGCTTAGTGTTAGGTTTATTTAAGGGGGGTTTGGGTTAGATTAGGGGTATGTGGGTGGTGGGTTGTAATGTTGGGGGGGTATTGTATGTGTTTTTTTACAGGCAAAAGAGCTGAATTCTTTGGGGCATGCCCCGCAAAGGGCCCTGTTCAGGGCTGGTAAGGTAAAAGAGCTTTGAACTTTAGTAATTTAGAATAGGGTAGGGCATTTTTTTATTTTGGGGGTCTTTGTTATTTTATTAGGGGGCTTAGAGTAGGTGTAATTAGTTTAAAATTGTTGTAATATTTTTTTGATGTTTGTAAATATTTTTTTATTTTTTGTAACTTAGTTCTTTTTTATTTTTTATACTTTAGTTAGTTTATTTCATTGTATTTATTTGTAGATATTGTATTTAATTAATTTATTGATAGTGTAGTGTTAGGTTTAATTGTAGGTAATTGTAGGTATTTTATTTAATTAATTTATTGATAGTGTATTGTTAGGTTTAATTGTAACTTAGGTTAGGATTTATTTTACAGGTAATTTTGTAATTATTTTAACTATTTTAGCTATTGTACCTGGTTAAAATAAATACAAAGTTACCTGTAAAATAAATATAAATCCTAAAATAGCTATAATATAAATATAATTTATATTGTAGCTATATTAGGATTTATTTTACAGGTAAGTATTTAGCTTTAAATAGGAATAATTTATTTAATAAGAGTTAATTAATTTCGTTAGATTTAAATTATATTTAACTTAGGGGGGTGTTAGTGTTAGGGTTAGACTTTATTGAGGCGGGAGTGAAGCGGATTAGGGGTTAATAACTTTATTATAGTAGCGGTGAGGTCCGGTCGGCAGATTAGGGGTTAATAATTGTAGGCAGGTGGAGGCGACGTTGTGGGGGGCAGATTAGTGGTTAATAAATATAATATAGGGGTCGGCGGTGTTAGGGACAGCAGATTACCGGTACATAGGGATAATGTAAGTAGCGGCGGTTTACGGAGCGGCAGATTAGGGGTTAATAATAATATGCAGGGGTCAGCGATAGCGGGGGCGGCAGAATAGGGGTTAATAAGTGTAAGGTTATGGGTCTTTAGACTCGGGGTACATGTTAGGGTGTTAGGTGCAGACGTAGGAAGTGTTTCCCCATAGCAAACAATGGGGCTGCGTTAGGAGCTGAACGCAGCTTTTTTGCAGGTGTTAGGTTTTTTTTCAGCTCAAACAGCCCCATTGTTTCCTATGGGGGAATCGTGCACGAGCAAGTTTTTGAAGCTGGCCGCGTCCGTAAGCAACTCTGGTATCGAGAGTTGAAGTTGCGTTAAATATTCTCTACGCTCCTTTTTTGGAGCCTAACGCAGCCATTCTGTGGACTCTCAATACCAGAGTTATTTAAAAGGTGCGGCCAGAAAAAAGCCAGCGTTAGCTACGCGGGTCGTTACCGACAAAACTCTAAATCTAGCCGTCAGAGATTTCAGCACGCCTAATACAGCCTCATATGTTTTGTGTGCGGCTCAACAGTGAAACAGTTAATTATAGCAATTAGCAAACTACACATTGCAGACTGCAAGGTGTGGTTCCCTTATTAACTGTTTTACTGCTGGGCTGCACAAAAAACTTGCCTTAGATGGAACACTGCCTGTGAATACCTTTTTATAGGGTGCACATATGGTGGAGGTTAATGTGGCAGTATCTACACCAGGAGAGGTCCTTTTTTTCTTTTATCTCCTATATATAGACATTAGTGTGTTGAACATAGGTCAGTGCGCTGGAACACTATGAGATTTCAGCATGTCCAATTCGCTCATTTTAGTGCTAGTACTCTTGTGAGTATAAATCCATTGGGTGTTAACTAGTGGAGGTCATCTACTGTAACCACTACACTAGGCGTCGCCCTTTCTGTTCTATTTTTTCAAAGTTTAAAGGGACATAGAACAAGTAGGGATAGAGACAAATTATATGTACTTTAATTAATTTACCTGCAAATTTATACTGCCTCGCCATTAACCCTTTCCTTTAAGTTTCTGAATTGTAAAGCTCTAACTCCCCCTCAAAATGATAGCATGAGATACAGCACCTTTTCTCTTGCAAGGTGTATCCAGTCCACGGATTCATCCTTACTTGTGGGATATTCTCATTCCCTACAGGAAGTGGCAAAGAGAGCACACAGCAGAGCTGTCCATATAGCTCCCCCTCTCGCTCTGCCCCACAGTCATTCTCTTTGCCGCTCTAACAAGTAGCATCTCCACGGGAGGGTAAAGTGAATGTGGTGTTACTCAAACCTGTTTGTGGTTCCCAAAAAGGAAGGAACTTTCAGACCAATCCTGGATCTAAAAATTCTAAACAAATTCCTTAGAGTTCCATCTTTCAAGATGGAGACCATTCGGACAATCTTACCAATGATCCAGGAAGGTCAATATATGACTACCGTGGATCTAAAGGATGCGTACCTTCATATTCCTATCCACAAAGATCGCCATCAGTTCCTAAGGTTCGCTTTTCTGGACAAGCATTACCAATTCGTGGCCCTTCCCTTCGGGTTGGCCACCGCTCCCAGAATTTTCACAAAGGTGCTAGGGTCCCTTCTAGCGGTACTAAGACCGCGGGGCATTGCAGTAGCACCCTATCTGGACGACATCTTAATACAGGCGTCGTCTTTTCCCAGAGCCAAGGCTCATACGGATATTGTTCTGGCCTTTCTAAGGTCTCACGGGTGGAAGGTGAACACCGAAAAAAGTTCTCTGTCCCCGCTCACAAGGGTTCCCTTCCTGGGAACATTAATAGACTCGGTAGAAATGAAAATATTTCTGATGGAGGTCAGAAGGTTAAAGCTTCTAAGTACTTGCCGAGCTCTTCATTCCATTCCTCGACCATCTGTAGCTCAGTGCATGGAGGTAATCGGATTAATAGTAGCAGCAATGGACGTAGTCCCTTTTGCTCGAATTCATCTCAGGCCACTGCAATTGTGCATGTTCAAACAGTGGAATGGAGATTATGCAGATTTGTCTCCTCAAATCCAACTGGACCAGAAAACCAGAGATTCTCTTCTCTGGTGGTTGTCTCAGGATCACCTGTTCCAGGGAATGGGCTTCCGCAGACCGGAGTGGATCATTGTAACGACCAACGCCAGTCTGTTAGGCTGGGGCACGGTCTGGGGCTCCCTGAAAGCTCAGCGCCTATGGTCTTGGGAAGAGTCTCTTCTCCCGATAAACATTTTGGAACTGAGAGCAATATTCAACACGCTCCAGGCATGGCCTCAGCTAGCGGCGGCCAAGTTCATCAGATTTCAGTCGGACAACATCACGACTGTAGCATACATAAATCATCAGGGAGGAACAAAGAGTTCCTTAGCGATCAAGGAAGTAACCAAGATAATCGGGTGGGCGGAGGATCACTCTTGCCATCTATCTGCAATTCACATCCCAGGAGTAGACAACTGGGAAGCGGATTTCCTAAGTCGTCAGACTTTTCACCCGGGGGAGTGGGAACTCCACCCGGAGGTATTTGCTCAGCTGACTCAGCTATGGGGCATTCCAGAGTTGGATCTGATGGCGTCCCGTCAGAACACCAAACTTCCTCTTTACGGTTCCAGGTCCAGGGACCCCAAGGCGGCATTGATAGATGCTCTAGTTGCGCCTTGGTCCTTCAAATCCAGCTTCTAAGAAGGAACGGGTTTTACACAATCTTGATGTGGTTCGTGCTTTGAAATTCTATTTACAAGCAACTAAGGATTTCAGACAAACATCATCTTTGTTTGTTGTCTATTCTGGTAAGAGGAGAGGTCAAAAAGCGACGGCTACCTCTCTTTCCTTCTGGTTGAAAAGCATCATCCGATTGGCTTATGAGACTGCTGGGCAGCAGCCTCCTGAACGAATTACAGCTCATTCCACCAGAGCTGTGGCTTCCACTTGGGCCTTCAAGAATGAGGCTTCTGTTGAACAGATTTGTAAGGCAGCGACTTGGTCTTCACTGCATACTTTTGCCAAATTTTACAAATTCGATACTTTTGCTTATTCGGAGGCTATTTTTGGGAGAAAGGTTTTGCAAGCAGTGGTGCCTTCCGTTTAGGTTACCTGTCTTGTTCCCTCCCTTCATCCGTGTCCTAAAGCTTTGGTATTGGTATCCCACAAGTAAGGATGAATCAGTGGACTGGATACACCTTGCAAGAGAAAACAGAATGTATGCTTACCTGATAAATTACTTTCTCTTGCGGTGTATCCAGTCCACGGCCCGCCCTGGCAATTAAGTCAGGTTAAAATTTCTTGTTTAAACTACAGTCACCACTGCACCCTATGCTTTCTCCTTTTTCTCCTAACCGTCGGTCAAATGACTGGGGGGCGGAGCCAGAGGAGGAGCTATATGGACAGCTCTGCTGTGTGCTCTCTTTGCCACTTCCTGTAGGGAATGAGAATATCCCACAAGTAAGGATGAATCCGTGGACTGGATACACCGCAAGAGAAAGTAATTTATCAGGTAAGCATAAATTCTGTTTTTTCTTTTCTTTGCTGTGACAAGGAGCAGGACTAGCCAGGTCCCAATGTATAACTGCAAATAAGTAGATTTCCAGCCTCCAGGGAAAATGAAAAGACCTTTATTTCTTTTTCACAGGGTTCATGAAAAAAACGACAACGTTTCAAACCACACACTGGTGTTGTCATTGTCGTTTGTTTCATGGACCCTGTGAAAAAGAAATAAAGGTCTTTTAATTTTCCCTGGAGGCTGGAAATCTACTTATTTGCAACTAACTCCCCCTCATACATTTCCTTCTATGGCTGTATCTATATCTATTGTTGTTTTGGTGGAATGCAAAAGTGAACAGGGTTTATCTGCTGGAGCATGCATAGAAGCTGTAATCTCAGTTGAAATACAATGCCTGTGTCTAAACATTGATAAGGGGGTGGAGCTGACTGTTCCAGACAGCATGGCTTTGTAACTAATTTTGCATATTTTTTAAAATGATTTTAAAATACTTGCCAGCAATTTTTAAACAATTTTTTATGCAAACTATTTTTTACTAAATTAGCCCTTTTAGGATATGCACAGATCTCAACATGTAGTATGGCACTTTAAGACTATGCCTCCATTTATCTTTTAAGATACTAGATTTTTATGTAACAGTAAATGGTTTTCTATTTTGCCAATATCTATTTTTCTTTTAAATGAGGGGTTACCTGTCTCTCTAGGTCTAACAGGCCCAGATTCATATGCATTATAGGCCTCTCCACATCAGCCAAACCTCCCTGGTTGCTGATGATTCAGGTTATTAATATAAAAAGGTAATTACCTGTATCTTAGAGGGACATGCTAGCCTTCATTTAAGAGTGTAATCCTTGTTTTTAAATGATGGGCCTCGTGTCCCTCTAAGGGGTATTTAAGGTATAGACCGTTCCCCCTAAGGACCTTCCCACCTCTAACGAGCAATGAAGAAGTGCCTCCATTTGTAGACGCTGTCTCATTGCATACATACGTATAACATCAAAACCGCCATTCAGGCATTAGAAAAAAAGACTAAGGTAGGGAGATGTCAGTCACGCTGCATAACTGAAAAGGAGGACATCTCTCTGTTGTCCTCAACACCTAATCAAAAAGAGAAAAATGTTGGCAAAAATGTTTTAAAGGCAAACATACAAATAAAATACAGTTAGTGTTTAAAACAAGATATATAAGATCTAACAGAAACCTACCTATATATGACATGAAACATGACATGAAACATGACATTCCATTGTATAAAATGCTTTGAATTTGAAAACCCCTACAGTGGCTTTCTTTATATTTAAGTGACAGCCATGGCAATATAACTAGAATAAACATTAGCTAACTGAATTAAGGGACAATAAAGTCACTTTTTCCTTTACTGGATCTGAAAGAGGGCATTTTAAAATATCAGTTATTTTTTTCCTTTAAATAAATGGTCCCCTGCTGAAAAATAACATTAATTCTATGCTTTTGTATGTCACTGCCGACCAATAGAGCTTCTATCCCAAAGCGAGTAGAGGTTTTCTGTTAGTTTTAAAATTATATTTTTCATCCATAGATTTTAACTTTTTTGATAGTGCTCCTTTATATGTTTTTGGGTAGTTTTAGATAAGTGAGAGAGCCTCTTTCTACCTCCACAGCTAATTATGAAACCCTTTATTTGAATTGAGAAGAGACTTACAATGAAGTTCTGTTTTTCTTTCAAGACAAAATGAATTTGGTTGACATTTGTTTAGTTTTTTTATGATATAAATACTGAAAATGTATGGTGGTGTATGAACTATCTTTTTAATTCAGAACAGGCCTACAAACCTTCCTTTGTAGAATGTATAAATTAGTAAAATAGCGGTTTGTTAAAAGACTTATTGTTTAACAATTATAGAAGCGTCATGGTTACGTATTAAAAAAAGAATGTGAATTTATCAGTGGTTATTTAGGATTCAAATGGCAATGCAATGTAGGTTTGCTACTTAATATACACATTCAAAAAGCACAAAACTAAATTGTATGCTTGCCATACAATAACTTTATTAAACTATTTTTCAAAACACAAAATTATATCCATGTTTTCTTAGAAGATTGATTAATTATAACGAAAACTCTATCAAGCATAAGACATATCAGTAAAGGGATATTGAAACCCAACATTTTTCTTTCATGATTCAGATATAGCCTGAGATTTTAAACCACTTTTTAATTTACTTCTATTATCAATTTTTCATTGTTCTTTTGGTTGCTTTTGTTGAAAAGCAGGGACCTATGCTTAGGAGCTGGCCCATTTTTGGAGCACTATATGGCAGCAGTTTTGCAAGAATGTTATCCATTTGCAAGAGCACTAGAGGGCAGCACTACTTCCTGCCATGTAGTTCTCCAGATGTATATCTTGGTGTTTCTTCAACAAAGAATATCATGGGAATGAAGCAAATTTGATAATAGAAGTCAATTTGAAACTTTTTAAAATGGTATGCCTTGTCTTATTCACAAAAGAACATTTCTTTCATGTAATTGGCAAGAGTCCATGAGCTAGTGACGTATGGGATATACAATCCTACCAGGGGGGGGCAAAGTTTCCCAAACCTCAAAATGCCTATAAGTATCGCCTATTGATTTTATGGTTTCCCTCGCAGGGAATCTTTTCAAGGGTTCTCTGTTATTGGTCGTAGGGATTCATCTCCTACCTCCCTTTTCAGATCGACGATATACTCTTATATACTATTACCTCTGCTGATAGTTTCATTATTGGTTTGGCTATCTGCTATATGTGGATGGGTGTCTTTCGGTAAGTATGTATCATTATTTAAGACACTCAGCTATGGTGTGGCGCTTTATGTATTAATATAAAGTTTTAAATATATGTATTTTACTTATATTTGTCATAAGTCAGGTCTATGTGTATTTCCCTTTGCACTCTGGCAGTTTCGTTATGGGAATCATGTTTTAGGAAGTTTGTCTTACTTGGGGTATAGTCTTTTTCTTCTTAAATGGAAAGAGTCCACAGCTGCATTCATTACTTTTGGGAAATAAGAACCTGACCACCAGGAGGAGGCAAAGACACCCCAGCCAAAGGCTTAAATACTCCTCCCACATCCCCCAGTCATTCTTTGCCTTTCATCCTAGGAGGATGGCAGAGAAGTGTCAGTCTCTCAGTGAGGGCTTGGATGAAAGTTAGAGTCCGGAGGTGCAGGGAGTTTCTTTCTGCGAAACCATCTCGACTCATATTAACAGCTCCTCAAGCAATCGGCGTTGTCAAACTTCGCTTCGCAGCCTGCTTTCTTCTCTCAAGTCCATGGCGGAGGCAATGCTACTATCCGTCACACTTCAAGGGCCGTGTTTCTGTTCCATGGCGTAGATTCCAGTAAGATAGTTTCATTTTACTTTATTCGCAATGTACTGTAATGTAAATGTTTCCCGAGAGGCTAACATAGAACATAAGGGTCTCAGTGAGTCTCTTTTAGTATCTTGGAATCAAGGGTTAATATCTCCTGAGGTGGGTTATTGAACGGGGGGGGGGGGGGGGTTATAATCATGTTTGTTATGTGATTCAACTTGCTTAGTCTTGGAACATTGAGGCCTTTGGAAGTGACACAGTCTTTTTGGCTGGGTGCTATTGTTTGGACTTTACGGTTCACCTTGTGTTCGGCCGTGGCTACGTTCCGTTGTTCCATTTCCGCATTCCTGACTGCGTGGCGAAGGAAATTTTCTAGTCTGCAGGGGTCTGGTCATAGGAGGTAGTGAGTGCCCTAGCCATGGGGGGTGTCAGGTGCCGTTTTAGTTTTCACTACTTTAGTCCATATTTAAATATCCTCTATCCAGTTATGGAGGATTCTGATGCTGAGACTGTGTTCATTTCAGATTCTGTGTCCGGTGATGAATCCGGAGTGGCCTCGACGCCTGTGAACCAGTTCTGTTCCGTATGCCATTTCAGAGTGCCTGGTTCCTCGGGCTCGGGGAATCCAGGGACTGCTGAGCCATCCCCCTCTGCGGGTCCTGTCCTCCAAAAGGCGAGTTCCCCACCAAATCATACTTCTGCACATGCAGGTAACCCAGTTTATGGTTCCTCCATGCGGGGTGGCGTGTTTCCCCCGGAGGTTGCAGCACGTTTTTGCTTCCACATAATGTTGGCGATTGTTCGTCTGCAGAGTCCAGACGTTTATTGGAGAATGTGCTCGTGCCCTATTGTCCCGGGCCTTCCACCTTGGGGAGGGCCTCTACAGTTCCCCGTAGGGGTATCTGTCCCTGAGTGTTGTGCCTTCCGTTACCGGATTGCTCGCCTTCACATGTTTCTCAGACATGTTTTTCAGTTATTGAATGACCCTATCGTTACCATATATGGGGATTTTCAGTCTGATCATTCGAATGGTGCACCTTATTAGACATGTGGGGATGAAGTAATCTCCTGATTGTCATTTGTTATAGATCTTTCCCAGTTTTGTGTGATAGGGCTCCGTTTGGCTGGTCCTGCGGGTAGGTCCTGTGTCTTTTTGGGCGTTAACCTCCGGGTTGCCTTATATTTTATTTATATATGATGGAATGTCTTTTATTTGTTTAGGTTTCCTTCAGGAACCTTCTGGGATTGATACTCTTTATTACTTCTTTTGAAGTTGTTGGACATGTTAGTCCTCTGTTAAAAATGTCTATTTTCTGTTTTTTTCCCCTACGTGGGAGAATTTACACATCTTACCGGTTGGGACCCTAGGTGCAGGCTGGTCCTGTCTGGTTCGTTCGGTTTTGCGGCTGTTCAGACACGTGGCGCTGTTCTGCTTGGCTGGTTCGGTAGAAGCTATTGAGCAGTTTGGCCTTCATTTTTTAAGCCTCTGGATGTGTTCTTTTGGGCTTGATCCAACAGCTTGTACAGGATAGCTGTCTAGCATGCGGAAGGTTTGCAGTTTGAAACCTGTTACAGCTCTTGACACCTTGCAGGTGTACGCTTAGCTGTTTCTAGTATATCTAGATGCAGCTCTTACTCTTGACTGAGTTATAAAGAGGCTTTTGGGTCTTCTTCCATTGCCTCCGGGTGAGTGGATCTCCTTTTAGAGATCTGGGTTTCCGGGTGATGGTTGTTCCCTGCGGGGACTTTTGTTTAGCTCTGGGTTTTCCAGAGCTGGGTAGGCTTAGTGCCTTCTCTTCCTTGTGTCCTCTGCTTGTGTGAAGGTGTTAGGGAGACTTGTCCTGCTAGTAGGATTTTTTGGACCTCAAGTTATCCCTTGGTTGTCTTGAGGCTCTGAGAAGTGGTTCCTTCCTTTGGTTGAAGCTTTTGAGTTCTTCTCGCTATCCGGATTCTCTGAATATGCATCCATACCATTGTGTCTGGCTTTTTGGCCGGTTGGAGTGTTAAGTTCTAGGGTAAGGTTTGACTGAACTGCAGGTCAGGATGGCCGAGTGGTCTAAGGAACTGCGTTCGTGCAGTCTCCTCTGGATGTGTGTGCTTGCTGAGTCTATCCGGTTAGCTTAGTCTGCTAGGGTATAGATTTTCCTTTCAACTTGCTCCATTGATTAGAAGAGGGTTTACTCTTCCTTCGGGTTCTGAGAGTATACTCTCCTTTTCAGTGACCTGTGCGTAGGTCCGGCGACTTAGGTTGCCTGGAACGTGCCTTCTGTATGGTGGTTGCTATTGCGGTCTGTTTCTTGCTTGACTGCTTCTTCTTCCTCGCAAGTACCCTCTTTGTCGTCCTGTTGTGGAGTCTGTGTTCTCAAACTTGGGGTTTTTCACCTGGTTGTATTACACACTTTTTCATGGTCGAATACCTTGGTGTTCTATGACCAGACACTGGGAGGACTTTGCCTCTTCCATTGCATTCCGTGCTTGCAAGATATTGGGGAGACATCTGTTCTGTCTCTGTGCCCGGTCTTATCCCGGGTATCGCTTGGTTAGGCGTGGCCTCCTTTTCCTGTTTGGCCCCCTTTGGGTCTCTGTGTGCTCGGCTCACTCGTGGAGGTGTTCCTTTTTGTTTTAGGGTACCTTTTCGGTTTCCTTGGTTCTCCTTTGCCTTGTTCCCTTGGGGGTTTCCGCTGGTGTCTCCTTCATTTGGGGAGATAAGCGGTGGGGGACCGTTTGTTGGGCGACGGTGTCTCCTGGAGGACTGTTTGCTCAGTCGAGTCTGTTTGAGGTCTCTAGTTTGGCTTCTGGACTAACTGCAAATCAGTGTCACTGGGGCTTTTCCTCTTAAAATTTTCTCAGCTTCAGACAAAGCAGGGTTTTTTATTGGGTAGAGCTTCAGGCCTCGTGCCCTCAGTATGGGCCGCCTATTGTACCCTTCCGTCTTGGCATTCAGTGTCCTCTATAGCTTGGGTATTGTTTTCCCAAAAGTAATGAATGCAACTGTGGACTCTTTCAATTTAAGAAGGAAAACATAAATTATGCTTACCTGATAATTTCCTTTTCTTCTGATGGAAAGAGTCCACAGCTCCCCACCCGTAATCTTATGTGGGGCGTCCTTATATTCTTCTGGTACCTTTCACCCTAATATTTCTTCTACTGTTCCTTGGCAGAATAACTGGGGGATGAGGGGAGTGGGATGAGTATTTAAGCCTTTGGCTGGGTTGTCTTTGCCGCCTCCTGGTGGCCAGGTTCTTATTTCCCAAAAGTAATGACTTCAGCTGTGGACTCTTTCCATCAGAAGAAAAGGAAATTATCAGGTAAGCATAATTTATGTTTTTTCCAATTTGACTTTTTTCTTTAATTTGTAAGCAAATTAGGCTCGCGAGGGCGCAAAATTTTGGCGCGAATGTGCGTCTGTAATGAAGAAAGTTAGTAATTTCCTGGGTCTTAGTTGACTCAAGGTTTTTTGGCATTAAATTGGGTTTGTTATGACGCAAGTTGCGTCGTTTCCGGATGTTGTTGGTAGTAAAAACAAATTTCAACTTCCTTTTGCATTGTGTCATACTTGGCGCTAAAAAAAATTATTTTTATTTTACCCCGCTTCCTATATGCTCCTTGCCTTCTTTATACTCAGGGGGCTATGCTATTTGCTTTTTTGTCAATTTTAGCATTTGCATTTTTTCCCATTCCTGAAACTGCTATAAGTGGAAATAAGATATTTCTGTTTAAATGTTATTTTTTTCTTTTACATTTTACAAGATGTCTCAATCTGATCCTGTCTAAGAAGCTGCTGTAGGAACCATGCTGCCTGAACACAGTTCTACCAAAGCTAGGTGTATCTGTTGTAAGCTAGTGGAGATTATATCTCCAGCTGTAGTATGTAACAGTTGTCATGATAAGCTTTTGCATGCAGAAAAGGTTTATATTAGTGCTAGTACAGTATCTGTTGTTCCTTCAACATCTAAAGTACATGATATCCCTGTTGATATGAAAAATTATATTTCTGATGCGATACAGAAGGCTATGGCTGCTATACTGCCTTCAAATAAACGTTAAAGGTCTTTTAGAAACTTCTCTAAATACTGATGACATTTTTAATGACCGACAATAACTGATATATCCACCTCTGATGAGGATCTCTCTGATTCGGAAGATCCTACTTCAGACGTTCACACTGATGAATTAACGTATCTTTTTAAGATTGAGTATATTCGTTCTTTGTTGCAAGAAGTGTTGATAACTTTGGATATTGAGGAGCCTGGACCTCTTGATAATAAATCCAGTAAACGTTTAAATTCTGTCTATAAACCTTCTGTAATTACTCCTGAGGTTTTTCTTTTTCCTGATGCTATTTCTGATGTGATTGCTAAGGAATGGTCTAAGCTTGGTACTTCTTTTGTTCCTTTTTCAAGGTTTAAAAAGTTGTATCCTTTGCCAGTAGCTAAATTAGCGTTTTGGGAAAAAGTCCCTAAGGTTGATGGGGGCTATTTCTACTCTTGCTAAGCGTACTACTATTCCTTTGGAAGATGGTACCTCTTTTAAGGATCCTTTAGATAGGAAAATTGAATCTTATCTATGGAAAGCTTATTTACATTCTGGCTATATTCTCAGACCTGCCATTTCTATGGCTGATGTTGCAACTGCATTAAATTTTTGGTTGGATAGCTTAGCACATGGGGAAAAAGATTCTGATTTGTATAGCATTGTTCGTTTGCTTCAACATGCTAATCATTTTATCTGTGATGCTATTTTTGATATCATCAAGATTGATGTTAAATCTATGTCTTTGGCTATTTTAGCTAGAAGACCTTTTCTTTCATGTAATTAACAAGAGTCCATGAGCTAGTGACGTATGGGATATACATTCCTACCAGGAGGGGCAAAGTTTCCCAAACCTTAAAATGCCTATAAATACACCCCTCACCACACCCACAAATCAGTTTTTACAAACTTTGCCTCCAAGGGAGGTGGTGAAGTAAGTTTGTGCTAGATTCTACGTTGATATGCGCTCCGCAGCAAGTTGGAGCCCGGTTTTCCTCTCAGCGTGCAGTGAATGTCAGAGGGATGTGAGGAGAGTATTGCCTATTGAATGCAGTGATCTCCTTCTACGGGGTCTATTTCATAAGGTTCTCTGTTATCGGTCGTAGAGATTCATCTCTTACCTCCCTTTTCAGATCGACGATATACTCTTATATTTACCATTTCCTCTACTGATTCTCGTTTCAGTACTGGTTTGGCTTTCTACAAACATGTAGATGAGTGTCCTGGGGTAAGTAAGTCTTATTTTCTGTGACACTCTAAGCTATGGTTGGGCACTTTATTTATAAAGTTCTAAATATATGTATTCAAACATTTATTTGCCTTGACTCAGAATGTTCAACTTTCCTTATTTCCAGACAGTCAGTTTCATATTTGGGATTATGCTTTAAATTATCATATTTTGTCTTACCTCAAAAATTTGACTTTTTTCCCTGTGGGCTGTTAGGCTCGCGGGGGCTGAAAATGCTTCATTTTATTGCGTCATTTTTGGCGCGGATTTTTTTGGCGCAAAAATTCATTTCCGTTTCCGGCGTCATACGTGTCGCCGGAAGTTGCGTCATTTTTTGACGTTATTTTGCGCCAAAAATGTCGGCGTTCCGGATGTGGCGTCATTTTTGGCGCCAAAAGCATTTAGGCGCCAAATAATGTGGGCGTCTTATTTGGCGCCAAAAAATATGGGCGTCGCTTTTGTCTCCACATTATTTCAGTCTCATTTTCATTTGCTTCTGGTTGCTAGAAGCTTGATGTTTGGCATTTTTTTTCCCATTCCTGAAACTGTCTTATAAGGAATTTGATTTATTTTGCTTTATATGTTGTTTTTTCTCTTACATATTGCAAGATGTCTCACGTTGCATCTGAGCCAGAAGATACTACAGGAAAACCACTGCCTGCTGGATCTACCAAAGCTAAGTGTATCTGCTGTAAACTTTTGGTAGCTATTTCTCCAGCTGTTGTTTGTATTAATTGTCATGACAAACTTGTTAAAGCAGATAATATTTCCTTTAGTGATGTACCATTGCCTGTTGCAGTTCCCTCAACATCTAAGGTGCAGAATGTTCCTGATAACATAAGAGATTTTGTTTCTGAATCCATAAAGAAGGCTTTGTCTGTTATTTCTCCTTCTAGTAAACGTAAAAAGTCTTTTAAATCTTCTCTCTCTACAGATGAATTTTTAAATGAACACCATCATTCTGATTCTTTGGACTCTTCTAGTTCAGAGGATTCTGTCTCAGAGATTGATGCTGATAAATCTTCATATTTATTTAAGATGGAATTTATTCGCTCTTTACTTAAAGAAGTACTAATTGCTTTAGAAATAGAGGATTCTAGTCCTCTTGATACTAATTCTATACGTTTGGATAAGGTTTTTAAAGCTCCTGCGGTTATTCCAGAAGTCTTTCCTGTTCCTAATGCTATTTCTGCAGTAATTGCTAAGGAATGGGATAAATTGGGTAATTCATTTACTCCTTCTAAACGTTTTAAGCAATTATATCCTGTTCCGCCTGACAGGTTAGAATTTTGGGACAAAATCCCTAAAGTTGATGGGGCTATTTCTACCCTTGCTAAACGTACTACCATTCCTACGTCAGATGGTACCTCGTTTAAGGATCCTTTAGATAGAAAAATTGAATCTTTTCTAAGAAAAGCTTATCTATGTTCAGGTAATCTTCTTAGACCTGCTATATCATTGGCTGATGTTGCTGCAGCTTCAACTTTTTGGTTGGAAACTCTAGCGCAACAAGTAACAAATCGTGATTCTCATGATATTATTATTCTTCTCCAGCATGCTAATAATTTCATCTGTGATGCCATTTTTGATATTATTAGAGTTGATGTTAGATTTATGTCTCTGGCTATCTTAGCCAGAAGAGCTTTATGGCTTAAGACTTGGAATGCTGATATGGCTTCTAAATCAACTCTACTTTCCATTTCTTTCCAGGGAAACAAATTATTTGGTTCTCAGTTGGATTCTATTATTTCAACTGTTACTGGTGGGAAAGGAACTTTTTTACCACAGGATAAAAAATCTAAAGGTAAAAACAGGGCTAACAATCGTTTTCGTTCCTTTCGTTTCAACAAAGAACAAAAGCCTGATCCTTCGTCCTCAGGAGCAGTTTCAGTTTGGAAACCATCTCCAGTCTGGAATAAATCCAAGCCTGCTAGAAAGGCAAAGCCTGCTTCTAAGTTCACATGAAGGTACGGCCCTCATTCCAGTTCAGCTGGTAGGGGGCAGGTTACGTTTTTTCAAAGAAATTTGGATCAAATCTGTTCACAATCTTTGGATTCAGAACATTGTTTCAGAAGGGTACAGAATTGGTTTCAAGATGAGACCTCCTGCAAAGAGATTTTTTCTTTCCCATGTCCCAGTAAATCCAGTGAAAGCTCAAGCATTTCTGAATTGTGTTTCAGATCTAGAGTTGGCTGGAGTAATTATGCCAGTTCCAGTTCCGGAACAGGGGATGGGGTTTTATTCAAATCTCTTCATTGTACCAAAGAAGGAGAATTCCTTCAGACCAGTTCTGGATCTAAAATTATTGAATCGTTATGTAAGGATACCAACGTTCAAAGATGGTAACTGTAAGGACTATATTGCCTTTTGTTCAGCAAGGGAATTATATGTCCACAATAGATTTACAGGATGCATATCTGCATATTCCGATTCATCCAGATCATTATCAGTTCCTGAGATTCTCTTTTTTAGACAAGCATTACCAATTTGTGGCTCTACCGTTTGGCCTTGCTACAGCTCCAAGAATTTTCACAAAGATTCTCGGTGCCCTTCTGTCTGTAATCAGAGAACAGGGTATTGTGGTATTTCCTTATTTGGACGATATCTTGGTACTTGCTCCGTCTTTACATTTAGCAGAGTCTCATACGAATCGACTTGTGTTGTTTTTTCAAGATCATGGTTGGAGGATCAATTTACCAAAAAGTTCTTTGATTCCTCAAACAAGGGTAACCTTTCTGGGTTTCCAGATAGATTCAGTGTCCATGACTCTGTCTTTAACAGACAAGAGACGTCTAAAATTGATTACAGCTTGTCGAAACCTTCAGTCACAATCATTCCCTTCGGTAGCCTTATGCATGGAAATTCTAGGTCTTATGACTGCTGCATCGGACGCGATCCCCTTTGCTCGTTTTCACATGCGACCTCTTCAGCTCTGTATGCTGAACCAATGGTGCAGGGATTACACGAAGATATCTCAATTAATATCTTTAAAACCGATTGTTCGACACTCTCTAACGTGGTGGACAAATCACCATCGTTTAATTCAGGGGGCTTCTTTTGTTCTTCCGACCTGGACTGTAATTTCAACAGATGCAAGTCTCACAGGTTGGGGAGCTGTGTGGGGATCTCTGACGGCACAAGGAGTTTGGGAATCTCAGGAGGTGAGATTACCAATCAATATTTTGGAACTCCGTGCAATTTTCAGAGCTCTTCAGTTTTGGCCTCTTCTGAAGAGAGAATCGTTCATTTGTTTTCAGACAGACAATGTCACAACTGTGGCATACATCAATCATCAAGGAGGGACTCACAGTCCTCTGGCTATGAAAGAAGTATCTCGAATTTTGGTTTGGGCGGAATCCAGCTCCTGTCTAATCTCTGCGGTTCATATCCCAGGTGTAGACAATTGGGAAGCGGATTATCTCAGTCGCCAAACGTTGCATCCGGGCGAATGGTCTCTTCACCCAGAGGTATTTCTTCAGATTGTTCAATTGTGGGGGCTCCCAGAGATAGATCTGATGGCCTCTCATCTAAACAAGAAACTTCCCAGGTATCTGTCCAGATCCCGGGATCCTCAGGCGGAGGCAGTGGATGCATTATCACTTCCTTGGAAGTATCATCCTGCCTATATCTTTCCGCCTCTAGTTCTTCTTCCAAGAGTAATCTCCAAGATTCTGAGGGAATGCTCGTTTGTTCTGCTAATAGCTCCGGCATGGCCTCACAGGTTTTGGTATGCGGATCTTGTCCGGATGGCATCTTGCCAGCCATGGACTCTTCCGTTAAGACCAGACCTTCTGTCACAAGGTCCTTTTTTCCATCCGGATCTGAAATCCTTAAATTTAAAGGTATGGAGATTGAACGCTTGATTCTTGGTCATAGAGGTTTCTCTGACTCCGTGATTAATACTATGTTACAGGCTCGTAAATCTGTATCTCGAGAGATATATTATAGAGTCTGGAAGACTTATATTTCATGGTGTCTTTCTCATCATTTTTCTTGGCATTCTTTTAGAATACCGAGAATTTTACAATTTCTTCAGGATGGTTTGGATAAGGGTTTGTCCGCAAGTTCTTTGAAAGGACAAATCTCTGCTCTTTCTGTTCTTTTTCACAGAAAGATTGCTATTCTTCCTGATATTCATTGTTTTGTACAAGCTTTGGTACGTATAAAACCTGTCATTAAGTCAATTTCTCCTCCTTGGAGTTTGAATTTGGTTCTGGGAGCTCTTCAAGCTCCTCCGTTTGAACCTATGCATTCATTGGACATTAAATTACTTTCTTGGAAAGTTTTGTTCCTTTTGGCCATCTCTTCTGCTAGAAGAGTTTCTGAATTATCTGCTCTTTCGTGTGAGTCTCCTTTTCTGATTTTTCATCAGGATAAGGCGGTGTTGCGAACTTCTTTTGAATTTTTACCTAAAGTTGTGAATTCCAACAACATTAGTAGAGAAATTGTGGTTCCTTCATTATGTCCTAATCCTAAGAATTCTAAGGAGAAATCATTGCATTCTTTGGATGTTGTTAGAGCTTTGAAATATTATGTTGAAGCTACGAAATCTTTCCGTAAGACTTCTAGTCTATTTGTTATCTTTTCCGGTTCTAGGAAAGGCCAGAAAGCTTCTGCCATTTCTTTGGCATCTTGGTTGAAATCTTTAATTCATCTTGCCTATGTTGAGTCGGGTAAAACTCCGCCTCAAGGAATTACAGCTCATTCTACTAGGTCAGTATCTACTTCCTGGGCGTTTAGGAATGAAGCTTCGGTTGACCAGATCTGCAAAGCAGCAACTTGGTCTTCTTTGCATACTTTTACTAAATTCTACCATTTTGATGTATTTTCTTCTTCTGAAGCAGTTTTTGGTAGAAAAGTTCTTCAGGCAGCGGTTTCAGTTTGAATCTTCTGCTTATGTTTTTTGTTAAACTTTATTTTGGGTGTGGATTATTTTCAGCAGGAATTGGCTGTCTTTATTTTATCCCTCCCTCTCTAGTGACTCTTGTGTGGAAAGATCCACATCTTGGGTAGTCATTATCCCATACGTCACTAGCTCATGGACTCTTGTTAATTACATGAAAGAAAACATAATTTATGTAAGAACTTACCTGATAAATTCATTTCTTTCATATTAACAAGAGTCCATGAGGCCCACCCTTTTTTGTGGTGGTTATGATTTTTTTGTATAAAGCACAATTATTCCAATTCCTTATTTTATATGCTTCGCACTTTTTCTTATCACCCCACTTCTTGGCTATTCGTTAAACTGATTTGTGGGTGTGGTGAGGGGTGTATTTATAGGCATTTTAAGGTTTGGGAAACTTTGCCCCTCCTGGTAGGAATGTATATCCCATACGTCACTAGCTCATGGACTCTTGTTAATATGAAAGAAATGAATTTATCAGGTAAGTTCTTACATAAATTATGTTTTTGGCTCAAATCATGGAATGCTGACATGGTATCTAAATCTAGGTTACTATCTCTATCATTCCAGGGTAATAATTTGTTTGGTTCCCAGTTGGATTCTATCATCTCCACTATTACTGGTGGGAAGGGTTTTTTTTTGCCCCAAGATAAAAAGTCTAAGGGTAAATCTAAAGCTTCTTATCGGTTTCGTTCCTTTCGTCAGAATAGAGAACAGAAAACCACTCCTTCTCCTAAGGACTTTGGCTCCAATTGGAAGCCATCTTCGAGTTGGAATAAATCCAAGCCTTATAAGAAACAAAAGCCAGCCCTCAAGACTGCATGAAGGTGCAACCCTCAATCCAGTTCTGCTGGTGGGGGGCAGATTGAAATTATTTAAAGACGCTTGGGCAGGTTCCGTTCAGAATCATTGGATTCAGAATATTGTCTCTCAGGGGTATCGAATAGGTTTCAGAATATGACTTCCTGTGAGAAGATTTCTTCTCTCTCATGTTCCAACAAATCCTGTGAAAGCTCAGGCCTTTCTGAAATGTGTTTCAGATCTAGAGCTATCAAGGGTAATTGTACCAGTTCCACTTCTGGAACAGGGTCTGGGTTTTTATTCAAATCTATTCATTGTCCCGAAGATTGTAAATTCTTTTAGACCAGTTCTGGATCTGACGTTTTTGAATCAATTTGTAAGGGTCCCAACTTTCAAGATGGTGACTATAAGGACTATTCTGACTTTTGTTCAGCAAGGCCATTACATGTCCTCAATAGACTTACATGATGAGTATCTTCAGATTCCTATTCATCCACGATCGGTTTCTGAGATTCTCTTTTCTAGACAAGCATTACAAATTTGTTGCTCTTCCATTTGGCCTATTAAACAGCTCCAAGAATCTTTTCGAAGGTTCTCTGTGCCCTTCTATCTGTAATCAGACGATATCTTGGTTCTGGCTCAATATTTTCATTTAGCAGAATCTCACACAAATCAATTTGTTGTTTCTTCAAAAATATGGTTGGAGGATCAATTTACCAAAGAGTTTCTTGATTCCTCAGACAAGGGTCACCTTTTTAGGTTTCCAGATAGATTCAGTGTCCATGACTCTGTCTTTAACAGACAAGAGACTAATTAAATTGTTTTTCGTCTGTCAAAAACTTCAGTCTCGATCATTCCCTTCAGTGGCTATTTGCATGGAAGTTTTAGGTCTCTTGACAGCAGCATTGGACGCGATACCCTTTGCTCGTTTTCATATGAGATCTCTGCAGCTTTGCATGCTATATCAATGGTGCAGGGATTATACTCGGATATCACAATTGATATACTTAAATTCCAACATTCAATTCTCTCTGTCCTGGTGGTTGGACCATCATTGGATTATTTAAGGGGCCTCTCTTGTTCGTCCTTCCTGGACTGTGATTTCAACAGATGCAACTCTCACAGGTTGGGGAGCTGTCTTGGGTTCTCTGACAGCACAAGGAGTTTGAAATCCTCAAGAGGCGAGGTTACCAATCAATATTTTAGAACACTGTGCTATTTTCAGGTCTCTTCAGGCTTGGCCTCTATTAAAGATAGAATCATTCATTCATTATCTGATGACTTCCAATCTAAACAAGAAGCTTCCCAGGTACCTTTCCAGGTCCAGGGATCCTCAGGCGCAGATGATGGATGCATTAGCAGTTCCTTGGTCTTCTCAAATCGCTAAATTTGAAGCTTTGGAAATTGAACACTTAGTGTTTAGTCATAGAGGTCTTGCAAGTCTGTTTCAAGGAAGATTTATTATCTGGTTTGGAAAACCTATATTTCATGGTGTTCTCATAAATTCTTATGGCATTCTTTTAGAATTCCTAGGATTTTACAGTTTCTTCAGGATGGTTTGGATAAAGGTTTGTCTGCAAGTACAATTCTCTGCTTCTGTTTTATTTCATAGAAAGATTGCTAAACTTCCTGATATTCACTGTTTTGTTCAGGCTTTGGTTCATATCAAGCCTGTTATTAAATCAATCTCTCCTCCTTGGAGTCTTAATTTGGTTTTGAAGGCTTTGCAGGCTCCTCCTTTTGAGCCTATGCATTCTTTGGATATTAAACTACTTTCTTGGAAAGTGTTGTTTCTTTTGGCCATCTCTTCAGCTAGAAGAGTTTCTGAATTGGTCTTCTTTGCAATTTTACCATTTTGATGTATTTGCTTCTTCTGAAGTTGTCTTTGGTAGAAAAGTTCTTCAGGCAGCTGTCTCAGTTGGATGCTTCTGCTTATTTAAGGTTTTTTTTATTTTACTTTTTTTCTTGAAATTTATTTGAAAATTATGAGAGACTTCATATTTTTTGTAGATTTAATTTTTTCAGCGGAAATAGCTGTTTTTATTTTTTCCCTCCCTCTCTAGTGACTCTTTTGTGGACTTCCACATCTTGGGTATTTCTATCCCATACGTCACTAGCTCATGGACTCTTGCCAATTACATGAAAGAAAACATAATTTATGTAAGAACTTACCTGATAAATTAATTTCTTTTATGTCTATGATGCCCACCCTTTTTTTGTTAGTGGTTATGATTTTTGTATAAAAGCACAATTTTATTTCCAGTTCCTCTTTTTGTATGCTTTTTTACTCCTTATTTTATCACCCCATTACTTGGCTATTCGTTAAACGGAATTGTGGGTGTGGTGAGGGGTGTATTTATAGGCATTTTGAGCTTTGGGAAACTTTTCCCCTTCTGGTAGGATTGTATATCTCATACGTCACTAGCTCATGGACTCTTGCCAATATGAAAGAAATTAATTTATCAGGTAAGTTCTTACATAAATAGTTTTTTGGGGTTTCATATCCCTTTAACAAGAGCTATATTAGTACTGGTTTAGGTTTAGTAATTATACTTTATGATGGTAGGACATTTCATGAAAGTAAATTCAGAGTAAAGAGAATTGCCTGCATATATTTTTAATATTTATGCATGTATTTATTTTACTTTTTTCTTTTAAAGCCATCGTCTCGAAATGCAACATCAGGACTTCCAGGAACATTTACCCCCTTAAGCGGCTCATCATCTCGGAGAGGTAGCGGAGACACAAGCAGTTTGTTGGATCCAGATGCCTCATTAAGTGAGCTAAGGGTAAGGTAATTAAATATACTGGAGGGGTTTTGTTACAAGTTTCAAACATTTTGTGTAAAATGATTTTGTTGTTAAAAAAAAAAAAAGCCAAATAACATTTCCCAAATGTTTATTTTACCTTAAGCAAAGGATCCAAGTTTGAATAGTTTTGAAAACTGAACTTTGCCATGGTACTTTAACAACATTGCAGTGTACATTATTTTTTGCTTGTTCGTTTAATTTAACTCTTCAAATTGTGCCTTTTTCTCTCACCCCTGTATTTCTGGATAACAAGAATATACATATTACAGTTTTAATATTGTCTGTGTATAGAGCAATACTCCACAATCGTATTTTTTACGAGCAGTAACATAGATTGGCCACAATGAAAGATATATGGAACTCTAATTCCGACAGATTTTTTTTGGCCAAGTATCCATTGGCATCTCTGAAATAAGAAAACAATGCATTTTTGTGGCTAAAATGGCTGTTTAAAATACTTCAAATGTGTTTGTTTATATATATATATATATATATATATATATATTCATATTCATTTTTTGTACATTAACGCTTAAAGGGACAGTCTACACCATTAATAGTCTCACCATCTTGGATCCCTTCCCCCAGGTTGGTGCGACACAGGAGTCCAGTGGCCATTTTAAAATGGCAAACAATGTAAAACAAACTTGTTTTTGCCTGTATTAAAAAAATGAAAGATACTTGGCATAATGTACTACTCACTAATCTGGGGCAAGGGATCCAGATTGGTGAGTCTATTATTGGTGTAAACTGTCCCTTTAACTGCTGGTATATACTATGCATAGAAAATTAATTGAAATTAGTCTCTTTTGCAGTTGCTCAGGGCACATTGCCTATTATCTATTAAATCTTAATTTTAGAATGGTACATTTTATTTTGATAAATGAGGAGAAACACAATGTATGCTCACCATGATTTTCTGGCGGTCAGAGTCCACAAGTCCTTATGTTTGGGAATTCAATGCCTGGCTACTAAGAGGAGGCATAGATACCCAACATAACAAGAGCTTTTAATCCCGCCCAATTTCCAGTACCTCTCAATCTAACGTATAGCCAAGAAGGGTAGAACAACAACAGAGTAGGAAGAACAAAGCAGGGTAAAAGAAGTGCAGATTTAATGTAGAACGGCCGTTTGTAATTTAAATTCGGGCGGGTTTTCGTGGACTTTCCCCACAACAACAAAAAAATGTATCAGGTAAGCATAAATTGCTTTCTTTCATAACTTGGTGAAATTCCACAAGTCCTTATGTTTGGGAAACTAAGGTATAGTAAACGTTGGGAAAAATGTTACATAATTCTGCACTATGTTACCAATTTTTGCTACTTAAATCTGTGACAATTTCAGGTTCCTGTCTGATCCCCCCACCAGAGATAATCAACCCAAAAGTGAGGGAAAATTTAAAAAAAGAAATACAATTTAAAAAAAAATAATAATTGCACATTCTTGTCCCCATAAGAAAAAATAAGAGAATTCTCAAACCTGAAATGTTCTGCATAGACCCTATACTTACCTTGGTACCCCTAAAAAATTTAGGACCAAGACTTGAACCCTTCCCATTATAAATTTGACCCTAAAGTAGAGGTTTCAGCGATCTTGATAATTACATTTGGACTTAATTATATATTATATTATATATATTATATATATTTTTCGTTTGTGATTCAGATAGAACATGAAATTTTAAGAAACTTTCTAGTTTACTCTTAATATCAGTTTTTCTTCGTTCTCTTGGTATCTTTATTTGAAAAGCGGGAATGTAAGCTTAAGAGCCGGCCCATTTTTGCTTCGGCACCTGGGTAGTGCTTGTTTATTGGTGGCTAAATGTAGCCACCAATCAGCAAACACTATCCATTTTGCTAAACCAAAAATGGGCCTGCTCCTAAGCTTACATTCCCCTTTTTTCAAATAAAAATAACAAGAGAACGAAGAAAAATTGATAATAAGAGTAAATTAGAAAGCTGCTTAAAATTGCATGCTCTGAATTATGAACAGAAAATATATATAATTGGAAAGCTGGCTTAGAAGTTTAAATCGAGGACTTCAGATAATGAAGGGTACCTCACATCTTTTTAGATCTTAGGGATAGTTTTTAATGTTCCTCTTGGGAAAAATGTCAGCATTGTGTTCCTTATCATTGTTCTAAAGGAGGTCTGGGCCATTTGTACAGTTTTGGACTTGAATCTACAAATTTGTAAAAGTTTTCATTTTGATAAGGACTCTGAAGAATTCCACCTCCACATTCCCATGTAGATTACTTAATAATTTGTCTTGTTTGCTGTGGAGCACTTGGTTTATGACTCTTCTTTTGGGCTGGCCAGTTTTACTGTTGTTCTGGCTAGAATCAGATCTCAAGAGTACTCTCTAGCGCTCCTTATCTTTATAACAATCTGGCAAAGGATGCGAGTTTTACATGCATCACTAAAAGCTACTCCGTATATGAAGCTGCTTTTTCATCAATGTTAGCTACAATAGCTTTGAACATGATCACAGCTATTCCTATGCTTTGCAGATTATTTGAATGAAACCCGTTCAAAAATGTATATAGCTATAAACACAAAGCTTGGTTTTATTACTGATCCTTTTATAGATGTTCTACTTAGGTGGTCATTTTTCTTTTAACCCTGAAAAGACATTAGAAGACTGGCGAAACCAAAATATTTAAGGTTTTACGTGCACATAAAATTTAGCCGGGAATAGGAAGTTATATTTTGTTGCATATAATATAGGCCGTGGAAATTGAGTTGATTAAAAATGGCTAATTATCTGCTTTTAAGAAATCTAAACAATCTTGCACTTTATGCTTGAAAAGATCTTTATTTTATGTTATCAGTCCTGTTAATTCTGATTGTTGTTTGGTTATTTACTCTTTATTATGCCTAACAACAAATTTCACATACCAAGTATAAATATATAATTTTGATGCCAAAAAAAAATCACATACATGTCTAGTGCCATCTAATGGTATAAACAGCCTTACTAGTAGAGAAAGTACTAACACAATTGTAGACTGGTGCAGGAGTCGACAAATCTGTTTTGATACCAGACATATTTTTAGTAGATTGACAGTGTTATTTGTGTATAGATATATGGAGTATAAAACAAAATGTTAGGAGCCAGGGGTAATATTCTAGGAGCCAGTGGCTCCCTGGGTTTGTCGAGCCCTGGACTAGGGTGTGATTATTTTTGGTGCTAAAATTGTCTATTTAAATTTGGAACAGGGCACTGTACTGTAAAATTTGTTTCGATGAGTAGTGAGTTTAAGTTAAAATTTAATTTATATTTGTTAAATTTCACTGATATTTACCTACTCTGCTGAAATAAATCCATTGTATGTGATTGACTAAACGTGTTCTGAATTTACAAAGACTGCTACACTGGAAACTGTATCTTTAAGATGACAAATGTTGAGTTAATTGGAGTTGCAAAGATCATAATGTAAAACCAATTATTGTTTTTTCTTTAAATCTTTATATTGTTTTGGCCATTTTGATTACTATTTTCATAGGAAATTTTTTCATTTAATTGGCATATATACTAGAAATGCGTTTTATGAGAAACCAAACAATGTTGCCTGTCATTACTCTACTCAAGATAGTCATTATTGTAATGTGTTTGTTCTGAAATATTGTTAACTTGTGTTTTATTCATTATAGCCCTCTCTGTCTTCCCCCCCCCCCCCAATATTTGCACTCACTTATTCCAAACTTTGAGTTTTCCATTGTTCGTGTGATTTCATACAGTGGTTCATTACCTATTTCCTGCAGGATATCTATGACCTTAAGGACCAGATTCAAGATGTAGAAGGGAGATACATGCAGGGACTAAAAGAACTAAAGGTATCAGGGCCCCAAACCTTCCGCGTCCCCATCCCAAGCATGTGCTTTCTTGACCACTAAACAAGAGAGTTGTATTTCACTAGCTCTAGCCTGATACGAATGCTCAGAGTTTGACTAACTTTGTTTGAAATTATATTTGACGCATGCGCTAATCTGTAACATGTTACCCTTGTGGATCACTGAATAATATTCTTGTAATTATATTTTTGTTTTATTTTTTTAATGAGCTGCCAGATTATTAACTAAAGTGCATTTACCCTGATGAAGCCTAATTGTGACTTATTATTAAAATAGATTATAAAAATATTTGTTACATGTATTTTATATGTATATTTACCTTGTGAGCTTTGTAATAGTAAGTGTGTTCAATACCATTTTTTTTAAATTAATTCTTGAATGTTTCTTTTTCCATCTAAAGGGGAGGAGAGTCCACGGCTTCATTCATTACTTGTGGGTATTAAGAACCTGGCCACCAGGAGGAGGCAAAGACACCCTAGCCAAAGGCTCAAATACCTCCCCCACTTCCCTCATCCCCCAGTCATTCTTTGCCTTTCGTCACAGGAGGATGGTAGAGGAGTGCCGGAGTTTTCGGAGTAGTCTCTTATGGAGGGTAGTACTCTTCGCAGTGGGACTGGAGTTTTAAGTAGTCCTGTCAGCCTCTCAGTGAGAGCCTGGGCGAAAGTTAGAGTCCGGAGATGCAGGGAGAGTCTTTCTGCGAAACCATCCCGACTTATATCAACAGCTCCATAAGCAATCAGCGTTTCGCTGCCTGCTTTCTTCACTCAACTCCATGTCAGGAGCGAGGCTACTAACCTGTCACACATGAAGGGCCGTGTTCCTGTTCCACGGCGTAGATTCTGTAAGATCGTTTCTTTTTTTTATTAATAATGATAACATAGAAGACAGAGTCACAGTGTGGCGCCTTTTTATCTTTACAGAATCAAGGGTTAATATTCTTGGAAGGGGGATTATTGAACAGGGGGGGTTTATACATGATATTGTTTGTGTCATTGCTGCGTTATGTGCGAGATGAGGCTCTGGCAATGTGTGGAACTTTCAGGTGCGTTTTTCCCTAGTGCAGGGGCGGTCCTGCCAGGCATTCCATGTGACTGGGTGAGGCTATCTATCCTTCCTGTTGATCTGTGGTGCAGGAGACGTAGCGGTTTCTGTAGTCCAGGTTCTAGGAGGTGGTGAGTGCCCTGGCCATTGGTGGTATAAAGGTGCCTTTTTAATAATTAAAGTTAGTCTAACCAAATGCGCAAGCGATGGAGGACTCTGACGCGTTGGAGGGCTCTCCTTTCTTAATAAGTCTCATAAGTCTCATTCCTGTGTTTGTGAGGAGGTTCTGGTAAATCAGCCTGCTCAACTATGTTCCACATGCCTCGATAAAGTTACAACATCTAAATGTAAACGGATGTCTAGTACTACTGAGCCGTCCACCTCTGAGGGTTCTTCGTCCCGGGAGGTGCATTCCCTGCATTCATCTCCGATTGCACATGCAGCGCCCTGGGTCCAACCGTTACTCCTTCGGGAGAGATTTGTTGGCCGTCAGACTTCGCAGAACAACTGGAATCGGCGGTTTCGAAAGTGATCCATGCTAAGCGCAAGCTTAGGGTTTATCATAGCGGCCCGGCCCAGGGTTTGTCCTCGCTGATGGAAGATCCAGAGGCTCTATACGATGATGAGGCCCACTCTGACTCTTCGGAGCAGCCCCCTTCTGGGCCGGAGTCTGTGTCATCTAAACCTCTGGCGACGGAGAAGCCTGGTTATAGGTTTAGGATGGAAAATTTGCACTTTCTGCTATGGCAGGTGCTTGCTACTCTTGAGGTTCCGGAACCTAAGATACCGGAGGAACCTGCGATTCCTAAGCTTGACAAGGTATACGAGGACAGGGTAGTACCTCAGTCTTTCCCGGTTCCCGTTAAGATGGCTAATATTATTAAGAACGAATGGGAGCGATTAGGTTCTTCCTTTTCCCCTTCTTCTTCTTTTAAAAAATCTGTTCCCCATTCCGGACTCTAAGCTTGAGCTGTGGGGAACCATCCCTAAGGTGGATGGGGCTATCTCTACGCTTGCGAAGCGGACGACTATTCCCCTCGAGGATAGTTTGTCGTTTAAAGAGCCCATGGATAAAAAGCTGGAAAACATGTTGAGAAAGATGTTTTAGCACACGGGTTTGTTTTTCAGCCAGCAGCGGCCATTGCAGCGTTCACTGGAGCTGCGACATATTGGTGTGAATCCCTGTGTGAAATGGTTGAGGGGGAGACATCCATCGACGAGATACAGGAGAAGATTAAGGCGCTGAAGATCGCCAATTCTTTCACCTGTGATGCCAATATGCAAATTATTCGCCTGAATGCTAAGGTGTAAGAGTTTTCTGTTTTAGCGCGCAGGGCTCTGTGGCTAAAATCTTGGTTTGCGGACATGACCTCTAAGGCGAGGCTGTTGTTCCTGCCTTTTCAAGGAAATTTCCTGTTTGGTGCAGGATTGGATTTGATTATATCCACGGTTACGGGGGGCAAGGGAGCTTTCCTACCGCAGGATAAGAAGGCTAAGCCTTAATCTACGCAGATATACTTTTCGTCCATTTCGTGCGGACAAGGCCCAGCACCAGCAACCCGCCGCAAAAGCAGACCAGTCCAAGGGATCTTGGTAGCCGGCTCATTCTTGGAACAAGTCTAAGCAGAGCAAGAAGCCCACCGAGACGAAATCGGCATGAAGGGGCGGCCCCCAACCGGTTTCCGGATCACGTAGGGGGCAGATTATCTCTATTCTCAGACGCATGGTTGCAGAACGTTCAGGACCCTTGGGTTCTAGAAGTCGTCTCCCAGGGTTACAGGATAGGGTTCAGATCCCATCCGCCTGAGGGCAGATTCCTCCTGTCAAACCTTCAGTCTTCAAGACTGGAGAAGAGAGAGGCCTTTCTAGAGTGTGTGAGAGATCTCGCCTCTCTCAGGGTTATTGTATCAGTACCCCTAGCAGAAAGGGATCTAGGGTACTATTCCAATCTTTTTGTGGTCCCAAAGAAGGAGGGAACGTTCCGCCCAATTCTGGACCTAAAGTGTTTAAACAAGTTTCTGAGTGTTCCATAGTTCAAAATGGAAACGATCACATCTATTCTGCCCCTAGTTCAAGAGGGGCAGTTCATGACAACTGTAGACTTGAAGGACGCTTACCTTCATGTGCCAATTCACAGGGACCACTTCAGGTTCCTAAGATTTGCGTTTCTGGACCAACACTTCCAGTTTGTGGCCCTGCAGAGGATCATTTGAGGGCTCTTCTTCTTCTGCTCCAATCTCACGGGTGGAAGATCAACTCAGGAAAGAGTTCCCTGGTTCCCAGCAACAGGGTGGGGTTCCTGGGTACGATAATAGACTCTATGTCCATGAAGATATTTCTCACAGATCAGCAGCGCAGGAAGCTTGCGTCCACCTGTCTTGCCCTTCAGTCCTCAACAAGCCCATTGGTGGCTCAATGTATGGAGGTGAAAGGTCTCATGGTGTCAAGCATAGATGTCATCCCATTCGCCAGGTTCCATCTCAGACCTCTTCAATTGTGCATGTTGAGACAGTGGAACGGTGATCATTCAGATCTATCACTGCTGATATCCATGGATGCTCGGAGCCTCTCTTGGTGGATTCGTCCGGAGCAACTGTCCATGGGGACATCCTTCTTTCCAGCGACCGTCCTCGGAGACTGTGACCTCTGACTCCAGTCTGACAGGATGGGGAGCTGTTTGGGGTGCCAGGATGGCACAAGGAAGGTGGTCCAGGGAGGAGTCTCTCCTTCCGATCAACATCCTAGAACTACGAGCAATTTACAATGCTCTGAAGGCGTGGCCTTCTCTGGAGTCGGTCAGTTTCATCAGATTCCAAACCGACAGCCTCGGTGGCTTACATCAATCATAAGGGGGGTACGTGGAGCTCTCTCGCGATGAGAGAGGTGTCTTGGATTCTGGAGTGGGTGGAGTCCCACGACTGCTCGCTCTCAACGATTCACATTCCGGGTGTGGAGAACTGGGAGGCAGACGTTAGATCTCATGGCTTCCAGACTCAATTGCAAGCTACCTCGATACGAGTCAAGGTCCATGGATCCCCAGGCAGAGCTGATAGATGCCTTAGTGGCTCCTTGGGGATTCAGCCTAGCTTACATTTTTCCACCGTTACCACTTCTACCTTGCGTAGTGGCACGCATCAAACAGGAGCGGGCCCCGGACATTCTGATTTCTCCTTCGTAGTCGAGCAGGACGTGGTTTGCGGATCTGGTGGGGATGTCTTCCTCTCTGCCGTGGAGGTTACCCTGTCGCAGGGATCTGCTGTCACAGGGCCCCTTTCAACATCGAAATCTAGATTCTCTGAGGCTGACTACGTGGAAATTGAACGCCTAGTCTTTGCCAACAGAGGCTTTTCAGAAAGTGTGATTGATACTCTAATTCAGGCAAGGAAGCCAGTCACTCGTCGCATCTACCATAAGGTGTAGAGGACTTACTTGTCCTGTTGTGAGAAGCATAGGTATCCAGGATTCTGTCCTTTCTCCAAGATGGTTTGGAGAAGGGTCTTGCCGCTAGTTCCTTAAAGGGACAGATTTCGGCATTATCAGTTTTGTTGCATAGGAGACTCGCCGAGCTCCCTGACATTCAATCTTTTGTTCAGGCTCTGTCTAGAATCAGGCCTGTCTTTAGACAGTCGGCTCCCCCTTGGAGCTTAAACTTAGTACTTAAGGTTTTGCAGAGGATTCCGTTTGAACCCATACATTCCATAGACATTAAGATTCTGTCCTGGAAGGTTCTCTTCCTGTTGGCTATTGCATCAGCAAGCAGAGTATTTGAACTAGCTGCCTTGCAATGTGATCCTCCTTATCTGGTGTTTCATGCGGATAAGGCTGTACTTCGCACTGGGTTGGGGTTTCTCCCCAAGGTGGTGTCCAACCGTAACATCAATCAGGAAATAGTTGTTCCTGACAGACTAGACGAACAGGAGCCAGCAGGAGTCTGTAAACGTGTGTATACATCTGACGTTTTGGGGCTTGGTTAGGAATCTGAAAATAAGCACAATATTAATAAAAAATAATCCAAAAATGTAACCTTTTTACAAAAACTCTCCCAGATGGGCTATATAAATGGATCATCTACAAAACATTTATGCAAATAAAAATCTGGTGTACAATGACCCTTTAAAGTCACTTTTCCAGTTATAAGGCAGGATATACTAAAAATAGTTTTGTCTTCTAATTTGAGGACAGCGTCTCATGCCGGTCTGATTTTCTCTACATTTCTGCTTAAAAATAAAACACATTCCAACTCTCTCAAAGCTTAACAAAGGAGTGAAAATAAAAAGAAGTAATATGAAACAGCTTATGCAAACTCGCCAGTTCTAAAATTGTTTGGTCAGTTTCCAAAAAAAAGAGTGGGCCAGAAACTTTATATTAAAAGCCGACTAGTAGGCAGTGACAATTATAATTTGTTAGACACATATTGATCAAATTAAACCAAGGCCCCAGAGCAGTTATGGCAAAATGTTTTGTCTTAAGATACTGTATGCACAGCCATTCTTCTCATTTATGCACTTAGTTATTTTAAATGATATATTTCAGATTTGAGTAAACATAAAAACTGTAATCCAATTCTAGCTTTCTTTCCAATGGCATGGAGAGTCCACAAACCCATTCAATTACTAGTGGGAATTCAACTCCTGACCACCAGGTGGAGGCAAGGAACACCCCAGCAAAGCTTCAAGTATCCTCCCACTAACCACAATCCCCAGTCATTCTTTGCCTGTGTAACATTGTAGGTGATGTGCGAAGAAGGTGTCTGAAGAAATCAAGTTGCTAATCCTTTAATGGGTACTTTTCCCTGCAAGCAAGGATTGGGGTTATGCTGTGTCCATGTAATTCTCTTTAGTAGGAGTAATGGTGCCTTTTAGCAGTTGGAAGACGGCGAGGTGGCCTTTGCTTACCTTCCAACATTTTTGCTACCCCTATATAGAAAACCAGGGTTGGTTACTCTGTTTTTTCTTTATCTACAGGTCTCTGTCAGTGAGGATTCTGTCACGCCTGTTTGCTGTACCTGCCCTACAGTGGATCCACTAATAAGTGCTTTTACCTTCTAGATGAGAAGGATGCAGCACTTAGGAGTTCCTTGTTTTGAGAAAAAAAAGGATACTTTGTGAACAAGGTGGATACTTATGGGACTGAATATCCCTTTGAAAGTTTGGGGATTTATTGGGCAGCAATTCAGGGCACTGTTCTTTCATGTGAAGGCTTTTTTGATTTTGACTATGGGGATTTGTTGCACAAGTTTACCTTTTATTTAGTTTGGGTAATATCTCTTTAAGAAAGTTGTTGGACCGCACCTTACTTTTGAATTTGCGATCATGTGACTGCTCTGTTACTTCCTGAGTGCTGAGCAGTTTGTTTCTAGACGGCTGTTTGGAAACAGGATTTTCTAGGAGACAGACAGAATTTTCTAGCATTAGATCGTTTTTCCTGCCTGTCTTCTGATGTTTGCAGCTTTCTAGGATCTGCAGCTTGAACAGGATTTATCTGCTGGTGTGGATTGGATTCCTGGTTACCGGTTGGGTGAGTCTCTCCAGTATGGCTGGGGTGTAGAGGTGCCGGTTTTAATAATTATTTATCTATGCTTAGAATTGTATTCTATTTTTTTATATTGAAATTAGAGTATAAGGGAAATAAAGGTCTATTTTATTTACCATGGCCTAGATTTAGAGTTTGGCGTTAGCCGTGAAAACCAGCGTTAGAGGCTCCTAACGCTGGTTTTAGGCTACCTCCGGTATTTGGAGTCACTCAAAAAAGGGTCTAACGCTCACTTTTCAGCCGCGACTTTTCCATACCGCAGATCCCCTTACGTAAATTGCGTATCCTATCTTTTCAATGGGATTTTTCTAACTCCGGTATTTAGAGTCGTGTCTGAAGTGAGCGTTAGAAATCTAACGACAAAACTCCAGCCGCAGGAAAAAAGTCAGTAGTTAAGAGCTTTCTGGGCTAACGCCGGTTTATAAAGCTCTTAACTACTGTACTCTAAAGTAAACCAAGGTCCCCCCACATTGCCGCAACTCGATTAATTTTTTTTAACCCCTAATCTGCCGACCGCCAACTACGTTATCCTTATGTGCCCCTAACACCGCCGACCCCTATATTATATTTATTAACCCCTAATCTGCCCCCCACAACGTCGCCGCCAGCTACCTACACTTATTAACCCCTAATCTGCCGACCGCAAAGCGCCGCCACCTACGTTATCCTTATGTACCCCTAATCTGCTGCCCCTAACACCGCCGACCCCTATATTATATTTATTAACCCCTAATCTGCCCCCCTCAACGTCGCCTCCACCTGCCTACACTTATTAACCCCTAATCTGCCGAGCGGACCGCACCGCTACTATAATAAAGTTATTAACCCCTAATCCGCCTCACTAACCCTATAATAAATAGTAACAAAAACTTGGGTGTAAGAGAGGCGCTGTATAAACAGCTGAGAGAACCAATAATTGTTAAAAGAGATTGAATAAAAATATCTCAATATGTATAATACAATGTGTCATAAATCAGATAAATATCATATGTATAATAAAAAACAAACATAAAAAGGGATAATATAAACTATTTTAATAAAAAATTAAATTAATAATTAAATAATAATAATAAGTTGTGGCCACAACTAAATAAAATGATGAAGAAAAATTAGCAACATAGATTTACAATTCACAATTCAATCGCTGATAGTTTACTAGGACGGTTCAGCGATGTGATATCACATAGATAAGGTGCAATACTAAGTCTCCTGTAAGTAAATAAGATTAACTAGTAATTTCTCCAATAATGTCCGTGTGTGACTTAAGATTAATGAGTCAGGGTATCCTTTGTGAATGAAATAGTCCCGTTGAAAGTATATAGGCAAATTCCTATTGCGTGCACTAAGTTGAGCTCCGTGGTTTGAAGTGAGTGAAAGACCGGGCAATTCGCTGTTCTGCCTTACTGTGTTAAAGTGCAAGTGATATACAGTACTTTGTTAAGTGAACTGGTGAATACGTAGGTTTCTTTGTATTGGCTTCTTTGCAAAAAAGTGACAAATTTTCTTATTTGAGAATATTTTATATCAATGTGATAGTTATAAAATGTTCAATGTGAATCTCCAGCTGTATGACAGGCTTATTAGCTGCGCTCCCCGGCCAGCGTATGTGTGTAGATGCGTGGCGGAAGTACTCACAGCTGCTTCACTGTCTTGTAACAGCACTGAATCCTTTCTGGTTGCCGTTCGGCTGCTCCGATAAAAGAATGGACAATTGTCTCCTTGATCTTCCTGGATCCTCCTGGATCTTTTCCTGGGTGCTATCGATAGATGATGGGTAACAATGGAAAGTGTAAACAGACTCCACAGCTTCCTATCTACGCGTTTCAGCACTGTGAGTGCCTTTATCAAGAATGTTTTCGTGGAGTCAGAATGTTCCTTTTAAAAGATTCTCATAACCCGTATGTAAGACCCGTATGTTAGTAATGGGTCCTAGAGGTTCTTGGCTTTAGATATATTGTATCAAAGTGTTGTACATATTATCCAATACCAACAGGACTTCCTGTGCAGCTGCTGCTGTTGGTATTGGATAATATGTACAACACTTTGATACAATATATCTAAAGCCAAGAACCAGGTACAATAGCTATTAAATAGTTAAGAACTATTTAATAGCTACCTAGTTAAAATAATTACAAAATTACCTGTAAAATAAATCCTAACCTAAGTTACAATTAAACCTAACACTATACTATAATTAAATTAATTAAATAAAATACCTATAATTACCTACAATTAAACCTAACACTACACTATCAATACATTAATTAAATACAATATCTACAAATAACTACAATGAAATAAACTAACTAAAGTACAAAAAATAAAAAAGAACTAAGTTACAAAAAATAAAAAAATATTTACAAACATAAGAAAAATATTACAACAATTTTAAACTAATTACACCTACTCTAAGCCCCCTAATAAAATAACAAAGACCCCCAAAATAAAAAATGCCCTACCCTTTTCTAAATTACTAAAGTTCAAAGCTCTTTTACCTTACCAGCCCTGAACAGGGCCCTTTGCCGGGCATGCCCCAAGAAGTTCAGCTCTTTTGCCTGTAAAAAAAAACATACAATACCCCCCCCCCAACATTACAACCCACCACCCACATACCCCTAATCTAACCCAAACCCCCTTTAAATAAACCTAACACTAAGCCCCTGAAGATCATCCTACCTTGTCTTCACCTCACCAGGTATCACCGATCCGTCCTGGCTCCAAAATCTTCATCCAACCCAAGCGGGGGCTGGCGATCCATCATCCGGTGGCTGAAGAGGTCCAGAAGAGGCTCCAAAGTCTTCATCCTATCCGGGAAGAAGAGGCGATCCGGACCGGCAACCATCTTGATCCAAGCGGCATCTTCTATCTTCATCCGATGACGACCGGCTCCATCCTGAAGACCTCCACCGCGGACCCATCTTCTTCCGGCGACGTCCAACTGAAGAATGACGGTTCCTTTAAAGGACGTCATCCAAGATGGCGTCCCTCGAATTCCGATTGGCTGATAGGATTCTATCAGCCAATCGGAATTAAGGTAAGAATATTCTGATTGGCTGATGGAATCAGCCAATCAGAATCAAGTTCAATCCGATTGGCTCATCCAATCAGCCAATCAGATTGAGCTTGCATTCTATTGGCTGATCGGAACATGTTAGAGTGTTAGGTGCAGACGTAGGAAGTGTTTCCGCATAGCAAACAATGGGGCTGCGTTAGGAGCTGAACGCGGCTTTTTTGCAGGTGTTAGGTTTTTTTTCAGCTCAAACAGCCCCATTGTTTTCTATGGGGGAATCGTGCACGCGCACGTTTTTGAGGCTGGTCGCTTGCGTAAGCAACTCTGGTATCGAGAGTTGAAGCTGCGTTAAATATGCTCTACGCTCCTTTTTTGGAGCCTAACGCAGCCTTTATGTGGACTCTCAATACCAGAGTTTTTTTTTTTGTTTTTTTTAATTTATTTTTTTATTGAGGAAAAGTGATACAGGCAGTTTGTATGTTAGACATAATACAAGAAATTAACATGTCAAATCTAACTGCAATTAATTTACAATATTGAAAGTCCTCCATTTTCAGCCCCATTAATAGCTATACAGGTCTCTCTTGGACCAGACTTGATGCTTGTTTAAGTCCTTGGGGTTAACATTCAGCAGGAGAGAGATAAACTGAGGGTTTGCACTGTGCAAAAACAAAATCAACATAGGGATATACAATTATCAACACTCATAACAGTTAATATAACAGAACATAGCTGTATACCTTCACTAGTATTCCTCACTTTTTGTGCAAGGCTTTAAGGTTTTAAATCAGCACATGGGTCCCAGGGAGTTTTATAATGTAGTGATTTATAGTAATTAAAGGCCAAAAACATTCTATCCAGCTCCTTATAGGGTAAAAATACTATATACAATGTAGGATATGAGAGTATTTGTCACATGTTATACTAAGGGGGTTTTAGAAAGGTAAATCCCTGAGCCTTTTATTGCAGATGACCAGGCGCTGTTATAATACAACTTTATACTGTTAATCCTATTCATGCAGCCTAATGCTACCAGTCTTTGCTAGACTTGAAGATATGGCTGTATATAAAGCTGATGGACAGTTCATGCCACAAGTTGCCAGGAGATCTAGTGGTAAATTAACTATAATACATTTACCCTGTGGGTATAGGTAGCATCATGTTGGGCTAAGCGTTCCTGCCAGAGAGAGTATCCGCATGCTACCCTACCCTACCCCGGATCTAGAGATGTGGCCCCCGCAGAGCACCAAAACACATGTCCCATCTGCTTTAAGTAAACGTGAGCAATACTGGTGCCTGTGTGGTAGCTGAAATGCAGGGAGTCGTTCCATCAGTTTCCAAGGAGTCTCCGATGCGCTGCGGGTCGCAAAACCTTCCGACTCCAATGGACACAGCACCTTCCTGGCAATGTCCGGTCTCCGCCCCACCGTGAGCTGCATTACCTT
Organism: Bombina bombina; assembly: GCF_027579735.1. NCBI lineage: Eukaryota > Metazoa > Chordata > Amphibia > Anura > Bombinatoridae > Bombina > Bombina bombina. The sequence continues at coordinate 528,060,073 of NC_069503.1, forward strand.
TCTGCTCGTTAGCCATGGGGTCGGTTCTCTTGATGAGGGTACTCTCTGCCAGGTGATCTCTTTTAGGCTCATTTTAAGCTGGGTTCCCCTCTTTTCTTTGCAAGCTGCCTTTGCATCTCTCTGTACTGCTTGCGGGCCTCTTTGTGATTTATGTGACACCATGTGGGGTGCGGGTGCGGGTGTTGTGCCTCTGATGTGCTTTGCTTCAGTTGGATCAGTTGCGGCAGGGGGCACCCGTAGTATTAAATAATCGTAAGGGGCCTTGTCCATCAGCTGGGTCACAAGGCGTTCAAATCTTTCTAGGCGTGGGTCAGAGTCCTGTGTAAAACATTGTCCCGCCACACCCGCCATTTTAGTTTTCAGCTGAGTGCATATACACTGAAGTTATATTTGTAGATTTCTCCCTTTTTAAGTAGAAAAGCCTTGTATTATAATATAAAAGTCAGTAAGGCAGACGACTGCTGCCAGCACTGTAGACCCGGTATAACCGGGGGGGGGGTCGTTACCTATATGTAGGCCGCCGCCTTAGGTCTTAACTTGCCGATCTGTAGCCCTGATGTCATGAAAACAGGAATCAAGCTGTATAATGTTTCTATTGTGTCCACTGCGGCTGTTATATGCCTAATTATAAGCTTGATTTGGCTGTTAAATGCTCTTTAATCAGCGGATTGTTGAGGTTTCTTTCAGAGCTCTCAGTAGATGCGTCCTGCTAGGTACGCTGCTCGGACACGCCCCCCCCCCCTGAGCATACTAGAGTTATTTTTATGGTGCGGCCAGAAAAAAGCCGGCGTTAGCTTTTCGGGTCCTTACCGACAAAACTCCAAATCTAGCCGTATGAAAGCCGATCCCAAGCTTTCTCTGTCATTTGATAAATGTCTTTATAGTGCAGATGCCCAGGTTATACCTCTGGTGCAATTTTGTTCCCCTTTCCTTAAAGGGACAGTCAACACCAGAATTTTTTTTTTTTTTAAAAGATAGATAATCCCTTAATTACCCATTCCTCTGTTTTGCATAACTAACATTTATAATAATACACATTTTACCTCTGTAATTACCTTGTATCTAAGCCTCTGCAGACTGCCCCCTTATTTCAGTTCTTTTGACAGACTTGCATTTTAGTCAATCGGTGCTCACTCCTCAGTAAATTCATGTGCATGAGCTCAATGTTATCTATTTGAAACAGATGAACTAACGCCCTCTAGTGGTAAGAAATTTGGATTAGAGGCGGCCTTCAATGTCTAAGAAATCAGCATATGAACCTCCTAGGTTTAGCTTTCAACTAAGAATACCAAGAGAACAAAGCAAAATTGGTGATAAAAGTAAATTGGAGAGTTGTTTAAAATTACATTACATTTTTTGGACTTGACTGTCCCCTTAATAAGGTTTTATTATCTAAGGATAAGGATTCCTTATCTGAGCCTATTTTCTCAGGATAATGCTGTTCAGGGGTTGACTCAGCCTTCTGCTAACATGTCCCTTTGACAGATTCACATGCAGTGCCCTATGTTTCCTTTCAGTCAGTCTCTGGGAGTGTGTGTTTGCCTAAAGATTTTGCTGCGCAGTTGACTTCTGCACTTTCTGCAGCCCTACGTGATTTACCTAGTTTTGGTAAAAGGAAGAGGAAATCTAAGAACATTTCTATGGGTTCTGATTCCGCCAAGACTGATTTGGTTAGTCTTTCTCAGTTATCATTCCTCTGCAGCTTCTGAGGGCGAGATCTCTGATTGATTCAGAATCTGCGGTTCCTAGTGCAATAGATTCTGAGGAGGTTAATTTTAGATTTAAACTGGAGCATCTCAGTTTACTTTTGAAGGAGGTTTGAGCTATTTTGGATGACTCTGAAACTATTGCAGAGGCTCCTAAAAAGGCTAATAAACTGAATAGAGTTTTTTATGTCAAACCTAAATCTGTGGAGGTTTTTCCTGTTCCAGATCGCATGTGTGACATATCTCAGGAATGGGAGAAGCCGGGTGTTCCTTTTAAACCATCTCCTGTGTTTAAAAAGATGTTTCCTGTGGCTGATTCAGTGCGAGATCTGTGGCGCACTGTTCCTCAAGTAGAGGGCGCTATATCTACCTTAACCAAGAGAACTACTATTCCTCTTGAGGATATTTCCTCTTTTAGAGACCCTATGGATATGAAATTGGAGGGTTATCTAAGAAAGATGTTTCTTCATCAGGGTTTGCAGTGGCATCCAGTTGCTAGTATTGCGACAGTTTCTGTTGCAGCCTCTTATTGGTGTGACTCTTTGCTCTAATTTCAGAGGAGACTACTGTAGAGGAGATACAGGATAGGATCAAGGCTCTAAAGCTGACTTATACTTGTATCTGTAATGCCAGTATTTAAGTTGTTAGGCTGGGATCCAAGATTTCTAGTTTTGCGATACTAGCCCGCAGAGCCCTTTGGTTAAAGTCTTGGTCTGTGGATGTGACTTCTATATCCAAGCTTCTGTCTCTACCTTTTAAGGGTAAGACTTTATTTGGTCCTGGTCTGGCAGAGATAATTTCCACGGTTACTGTTGGAAAGGGAGTTTTTTTTACCACAGGATAAGAAGAATAGAAGTCATCAGACTTCTAATTTTTGTTCCTTTCGTAAATTCAAGGGACAGAGATCTTCCTCGTCTTCTAAATCTGAGCAAGCCAAGACTTCTTGGAGAACTAGCCAGCCCTGGAACAAGGATAAGCAATCTCGACAGCCTTTAGCTGAGGCTATGTTTGCATTATGGGGCCGCCCGCTATCCAGTTCTGGATCAGGTAAGGGGGCAGGCTTTCCTTTTTTTCAGCAGGCTTGGATTTGCAACGTTCCAGATCCTTGGGCAGTGGATGTAGTCACCCAGGGATACAGGATAGGATTCAAGTCTTGTCCCCCCAGGGACAGATTCCTATTATCAAGATTATCTGTAAACCAGGTAAAGAGAGAGGTCTTCTTAAACTGCATAAGGGATTTTTCCTCTCTGGGGGTGAGTATCCCAGTTCTTCTAGCTGAACAGGGTCAGAGATTTTATTCAAATCTTTTTGCAGATCCCAAAAATGAGGAAACATTTTGACCCATTCTAGAATTAAAGTCTCTCAGCAAGTTTCTCAAGGTCCCATCCTTCAAAATGGAGACTATTCGTTCTATTCTCCCTCTAGTTTAGGAGGGTCAGTTTATGACCACTATAGGCCTAAGGGATGCGTATCTTCATGTGCCTTTCCACAGGGAACATTTCAAGTTCCTGAGGTTCGCTTTTTTGGATCATCGTTTCTAATTTGTAGCCCTGCCTTTCAGCCTCACCACTGCTCCTCAAATCTTTACAAAGGTTCTAGGGACTCTTTTGGTTGTGGCCAGATCTCTAGGGATTGCAGTGGCTCCTTACCTGGATGATATCTTGGTCCAGGCGCCATCTTTTCAGTTAGCAAGATCTCATACAGATTCTCTGTTAGCTATTCTCCACTCTCATGGGGTGGAAGGTGAATCTAGGGAAAAGTTCCTTGGTGCCAAGTACCTGGGTATGTGTTCTGGGGACAATCATAGACTCAATATCTATGAAGATTTTTTTTGACGGAAGTCAAAAAATTCAAGCTTCTGGAGGCCTGTCGTTCTCTTCAGTCCTCTATTCGTTCATCGGTGGTTGCATGCATGGAAGTAATTGGTCTCATAGTGGCATCCATGGAAATTATTCTGTTTGCTCGCTTCCATCTGAGCCATCTACAGTTATGTATGCTCAATCAATGGAACAGAGACAACTCGGATCTCTCTCAGAGGATAGTTTTAGATTATCACAAGGATGTCTAAATCTTGGTGGATCTCACAGGACCATTTGTCTCAGGGCACTTGTTTCCCGAGACCTTTTTGGGAGATTGTGACCACGGATGCCAGCCTGTTAGGCTGGGGAGTAGTTTGGGGGTCCCTAAAAGCTCAGGGACTTTGGACTCAGGAGGAGTCTGCCCTATCTATAAATATCCTAGAATTGAGAACAATTCTCAATGTTCTTTCAGCTTGGCCTCAACTGAGTTTAGTCCGGTTTATCAGATTTCAATCGGACAACATCACTTCGGTGGCGTATATTAACCACCAAGGAGGAACTCGGAGCTTGTTAGCTATGAAAGAGGTGACTCGCATTCTTCAGTGGGCAGTGTCTCACAATTGTCATCTTTCTGCCATTCATATCCCAGGGTTGGACAACTGGGAAGCGGATTATCTGAGCAGGCAGACATTTCATCCAAGAGAATGGACTCTCCATCTAGAAGTTTTTTTTTGATGTTAACCCTCAAATAGGGAGTTCCGGAGCTGGATCTGATGACATCTCGTCTAAACGCCAAGCTTCCAAGATATGGAACAAGATCGAGAGATCCTCAAGCAGCTCTGGTAGACGCCCTGGCAGTGCCATGGGATTTCGGTCTAATTTATCTGCTTCCTCCGTTTGCCCTACTTCCTCGGGTGATAGCTTGTATCAAACAGGAGCAGGCTTCAGTGATTCTAATAGCTCCAGTGTGGACTCGCAAAACTTTGTTTGTAGACCTAGTGAGGATGTCGCCATTTTCCCCGTGGAAATTGCCTCTGAGGATGCATCTTCTACTTCAGGGTCCCTTCTTCCATCCAAAATTAATCTCTCTGAGGCTGACTGCTTGGAGATTGAACACTTAGTCTTTTCCAGACAAGGTTTTTCTGTGAAGGTTATTGAGACTATGATTCAGGCTCATAAGCCTGTTACTCTCAAGATTTATTATAAGGTATGGCATAAATACCTTCATTGGTGCAGATCTAGGGGTTTTTCTTGGAGTCAGGTGAGAATCCCTTGTATTCTGTCCTTTCTTCAGGAGAGCCTGCAGAAGGGTTTATCAATCAGTACCCTAAAGGGTCAGATTTCAGCTCTGTCGATTCTTCTGCAGAAGCGTCTGGCAATTTTGCCAGATGTTCAATCTTTTGTCCAGGCTTTAGTTAGAATCAGGCCTGTGTTTAGGTCAATTGCTCCTGCTTGGGGTTTTCATCTGGTTCTTAAGGTTCTGCAGCAGGCTCCATTTGAGCCTATGCATTCTGTGTATATCAAGTTATTGTTTCTGCTGGCAATTTCCTCTGCCCGTAGAGTTTCTGAGATTTCGGCTCTACAGTGTGATTCTCCTTATCTTATTCTTCATGTGGATAAGGCAGTTCTCTGTACTAAGTTAGGATTTCTACCTAAGGTGGTCTTGGAATGCAATATTAACCAAGAAATTGTTGTTCATTCATTTTGTCCTAATCCTTCCTCTAAGAAGGAGCAGTTATTGCACAATCTGGATGTTGTGCATGCTTTAAGGTTCTATTTACAGGCTACAAAATATTTTTGTCAATCTTCTGCTCTTTTTGTTGTCTTTTCAGGTAAACGGCGGGGTCAGAAGGCCACTTCTTCTACTCTCTCCTTCTGTTTGAGAAATGTTATTAGATTGGCTTATGAGATGGCTGGACAACAGCATCCAGAGAAAATTACGGCTCACTCCACTAGGGCTGTTGCTTTCTCTTGAGCCTTTAAAAATTATGCTTGTATGGAACAGATTTGCAAGTCGGCCACTTGGTCATCATTGCATACTTTTTCCAAATGTTCCAAATTTAATGTTTTTGCCTCAGCTGAGGCTTCTTTTGGGAGGAAAGTTCTTTAAGCTGTGGTGCCTTCTGTTTAGGCTTGCCTGTCTTGTGTATACCTTCCTTCCATTCTGTGGACTCTAGCTTTGCTATTGGTTGCCACTAGTAATTGAATTTTTCTAAACCTCATGCACCTCTATACCCTTTGTGTCGTCTTCTCTTTCCATAATTCCTCGGCTGAATGACTGGGGATTGTGGGTAGTGGGAGGATACTTGAAGCTTTAATGGGGTGTTCTTTGCCTCCACCTGGTGGCCAGGAGTTAAATTCCCAGTAGTAATTTAATGGATTCGTGGACTCTCCATGCCAGGAAAGAAAATAATTTATCAGGTAAGTATAAATTATGTTTTTCAATACCTTCTTAAAAGTTCATTACAGGATAAATGTTTTTCAGTCCTTTTACTTGAGACCCTAAAAAACCTCATATTTTAAAGTCTTATTATCTTGCATTTGTGATTTGGGATACAATAGTGCAAATGCTCCAGCTGATGGGTTTCTTGTTTTGTCCAATTGAAAAAATAACAGCTTTGTTCCTTCATTAAAGCACACTTGAATCTGCAAGGATCCAACCTCCCTCTGGCATCCATCATGTAGGTCAGTGTTTCCCAACTCCAGTCATCCGGACCCTTAACAGGCCACATATTTACATCTTAAAGGGACATAATACTCATATGCTAAATCACTTGAAACTGATGCAGTATAACTGTAAAAAGCTGACAGGAAAATATCACCTGAGCATCTCTATGAAAAAAGGAAGATATTTTACCTCACAATCTCCTCAGATCAGCAGAGTAAGTTCTGTGTAAAAAGTTATACTCAGCTGCTCCCAGCTGCAGGTAAAAAAAAAATGAAGAAATGAACTGCAGCCAATCAGCATCAGCAGTGCTGAGGTCATGAACTCTTTTATGATCTCATGAGATTTGACTTAGCTCTCATGAGATTTCATAGTAAGCTTCCTTTACCTGATTGGTGAAATAATATGAGAGTGCACGAGGCTCATCCCCTAAGCTGTCCTAGGACAGACATACTAATATGCTGCTTAGAAGTCCTTTACAATGGGATGTGGCTACTGAGGAACTTTTGAGGTAAAATATCTTTCTTTTTTACATAGAGATGTTCAGGTGATATTTTCTAGTCAGATTTTTACAGCTATGCTGCATCACTTTCAAGTGTTTAAACATTTGGGTATTATGGCCCTTTAACTAGAGCACAGGTGAACGGATCAGCTGATGGGTGAACTGATTATTTTACCTGTGCTCTAGATAAGATATAATGAATATGTGGCCTGTTAAGGGTCCTGAGAAACATTGATGTAGGTAGTCTCATTATGCAAGGCCCCTTATGTGTGTTCTTGAGAGATTACCCAATATATAAATATGTAATATAGCACTGGTTACAGTGGTTCAGTAGAATCCATTCATGTGCAGGCTTATATTGTCTGTCTATGTATCGGGGACCTGCAATAATTACTTTCCTAGGGATATTTCAGTTCTGATTGATTCCTTAAAACTTCCTTGCAAAATACTTTAACTGGATTTTTTGGTAAGATTTTTTTTGGGGTCCAGGTAATGTTAAAGGACCAGGAGGTAAGCTATGCCAGTATACGTATTGCTGCAGGTTTATATTTACAAACAGAGGTAAGCTACGTCCATGTACGTATTGATACAGGTCTGCTCCTACACGCAGAAGCAGGTACTGCTATACTGGGCTAGGCCCAGGGACCTTGTTACACATGCAGGCCAGTACTCACTCGGGCAGGTTACAGAACACCACCTGCACAAGGTGTACAACAACATTCTACTGTCCACTGCAGCAGAAAGCCGGAGGTGGTGGGATCCAATTCAAAAAGCTATGGTGAACGTGGTAGTATGCAATTACCTTGAAGGTGTTGGAGTTGTAGCAATGCACTACTTTGAGCTAGCTGAATGTATTGCATGAGCCAATAGCATGAGGCATTTATGTGCAGCGACCAATCAGCAGCTCCTGAGGCTACCTAGGTATCCGTTTTTAACAAATTATACCAACAAAACAAATTAGAAAATAGAAATAAATTGGCATCCAAATCATTTCCCTTTAAGCTCCTATCAGCCTACTTAGGTGGAGAGCTACACTACAGAAAAAAGGTGGGATGGGGGTCCGTAAAATTAGTGGGATCAGGGAGATGGGAGGGTTGAGGAGGATCACTACACTGCAGAATAAAACCTAATATTTATTTAAAAAAAACAACAACAAAAAACTGTAAATTGCATATTGGCAGACTTTCTGAAAGTACCTAAGATAATGGTGACCAGTGGGTGGGTGAGGGAGGGAAGAGAGCTGTTTGGGAGGGATCAGGTAGAGATCAGGGGGTGGAAGGTGTCAGGTGGGAGGGTAATCTCTACACTGCAGATAAAATTAACCTTACAAGTTACTTCACTGCTGGTAATAATAAAACTGTGGTGTGCAGCTGCAATTAGCGGCATTCTAATTACCAAAAAGCAATGACAAAACCATAAATATCTCTAATTCTTAACAAAGGGGATTCCAGAGAAGCTTTTACAGTCATGTGTGCCATTATTGCACAAGCAGTATGTAAATAATTGAAGTGAGAAACCCAAAATGTGTAAAAAAAAAAAAAAAAAGTTTTTTATTTAAAAAAAATATATAGTTTTGACAGGTAAATTATATTTAAAAAAAAAACAGGCTCTATCTCTGTTAAATGGAGTAATAGCAAAAATGCTAAGAATCTTAGTTCTTCTCTGAAATTCCTGGTAGTGAAGGGGTTAAATAATAAAAAAAAAAATCAAATTTATTTAAAAAAAAAATCTGATTTCTTGTTTTTATTTATTTTAATTCACATAGTTTTTACCCACCCTGACCAAAACATCTCTTTCCTTTCACTGTCTGTCATATGTAAATTACACCTGACAGGAAGAGGAAGGGAATGCCTAGGAGAGGTTTACAAACTAATTGATGATTTCTACCTGCTCCAAAAAAGGCACTAGGCAGTATATATCATAAGTGTATACTGTATGTTACTGCAATACAAAGTTGCTTTATCTGTAATTAGAAATCTTGTTTTAAAGTGATGGTAAATCCTAGCGTTTAGGAAACGCTAGGATTTACAATCGTAACAAATAAAGGGGACTTTCATTCATGAAGTATAAAATACTTCATTCTGAAAGCCCCTTTATTTGTTATCAGCGTTCGCTGCGCTGAGCTGCTAAAGGCAGCCCACGGCAGAAAGCAATTTGGCTGAGAGGTGACGTTTCCACCTCTTAGCCAATAGCCGTGCGGGAAATACAGCTTGGTGCCAGGTTTTGTGGCGCCAAGCTGTATTTCCCGCACGGCTATTGGCTAAGAGGTGGAAACGTCACCTCTCAGCCATATTGCGTTCTGCCGTGGGCTGCCTTTAGCAGCTCAGCGCAGTGAACGCTGATAACAAATAAAGGGGCTTTCAGAATTAAGTATTTTATACTTCATGAATGAAAGTCCCCTTTATTTGTTACGATTGTAAATCCTAGCGTTTCCTAAACGCTAGGGTTTACCATCACTTTAAAAATGCACTTGCCAAGCACTTTCTACAATGTCCAACTGGTGTGGCCATAGTTGTTTGTAGTTCGTGGAAAAAATAGAACTATAAATATCTGCCGTTGAGTGACCACAACATTTAAAAGCCCTCTTGAGGTAAGAACAGCATACAAAGAGGGTATTCTGCAAGTTTTTTTTTTTAATTCAGAATATGTATTTTTACTGCATTTACTTGCAAAAGACAGAGAATTGTAAAATTGTGTTTTTAAGCTCTTTTGTAAACTCTTCACGTCTGTTCTGTATAAATCTAGGCTACCTATCTCTAGTCCTCCAAAACTGCCCATCAACCAGGGGCCTGGATAATAACTTAATTTGGTCAAGTTATTTTGATTTGCAATATCCAAAAAGTGTAAGGTGTGAGGTGCCACCCACTTGAGGAGAGAATCCCAAATAAATTATTATCTCGCTTCTGCATAATGGGATACAATCCAAACAATGATCTTATCTGGGGATAAGCAGAGAAAGGTCCTACCCCTTCAAGCCGGGTGGCAAGTGCTTATAGCAGAATGAAGTTCCGATGTAAACACTTGCTGGAAAAATGAAATCAAGAGATCGTCATTTCTCCAACATTGGTGTGTCCGGTCCACAGCGTCATCCTTACTTGTGGGATATTCTCTTCCCCAACAGGAAATGGCAAAGAGTCCCAGCAAAGCTGGTCACATGATCCCTCCTAGGCTCCGCCCACCCCAGTCATTCTCTTTGCCGTTGCACAGGCAACATCTCCACGGAGATGGTTAAGAGTTTTTTGTAGTTTTATTCTTCTATCAAGTGTTTGTTATTTTAAAATAGTGCTGGTATGTACTATTTACTCTGAAACAGAAAAGGATGAAGATTTCTGTTTGTAAGAGGAAGATGATTTTTAGCAGACAGTAACTAAAATCGATTGCTGTTTCCACACAGGACTGTTGAGATGAAGTAACTTCAGTTGGGGGAAACAGTTAGCAGTCTTTTCTGCTTAAGGTATGACTAGCCATATTTCTAACAAGACCATGTAATGCTGGAAGGCTGTCATTTCCCCTCATGGGGACCGGTAAGCCATTTTCTTAGTTAAACATAAAAGAATAAAGGGCTTCAAAAAGGGCTTAAAAACTGGTAGACATTTTTCTGGGCTAAAACAATTGCTTTACTAGGCATATTATGCAGATTCTAACTAATTATTGGTATTATAATCTTGGGGAACGTTTAGAAAAACGGCAGGCACTGTGTTGGACACCTTTTTCAGATGGGGGCCTTTCTAGTTATAGACAGAGCCTCATTCTGGGACTGTATAGGGGTTAAATGTAAAAACGGCTCCGGTTCCGTTAATTTAAGGGTTAAAGCTCTGAAATTTGGTGTGCAATACTTTTAATGCTTTAAGACACTGTGGTGAAATTTTGGTGAATTTTGAACAATTCCTTCATACTTTTTCACATATTCAGTAATAAAGTGTTTTCAGTTTGAAATTTAAAGTGACAGTAACGGTTTTATTTTAAAACGTTTTTTTTGTGCTTTGTTGACAAGTTTAAGCCTGTTTAACATGTCTGTACCATCAGATAAGCTATGTTCTATATGTATGAAAGCCAATGTGTCTCCCCATTTTAATTTATGTGATAATTGTGCCATAGTGTCCAAACAAAGTAAGGACAGTAATGCAACAGATAATGATATTGCCCAAGATGATTCCTCAAATGAGGGGAGTAAACATGATACTACATCATCCCCTACTGTGTCTACACCAGTTATGCCCACACAGGAGGCCCCTAGTACATCTAGTGCGCCAATACTTATTACCATGCAACAATTAACGGCTGTAATGGATAACTCCATAGCAAATCTTTTATCCAAAATGCCTACTTATCAGAGAAAGCGCGATTGCTCTGTTTTAAACACTGAAGAGCAAGAGGACGCTGATGATAACTGTTCTGACATACCCTCACACCAATCTCAAGGGGCCATGAGGGAGGTTTTGTCTGATGGAGAAATTTCAGATTCAGGAAAAATTTCTCATCAAGCTGAACCTGATGTTGTGACATTTAAATTTAAATTAGAACATCTCCGCGCACTGCTTAAGGAGGTGTTATCTACTCTGGATGATTGTGACAATTTGGTCATTCCAGAGAAATTATGTAAGATGGACAAGTTCCTAGAGGTTCCGGTGCCCCCCAACGCTTTTCCTATACCCAAGCGGGTGGCGGACATAGTAAATAAAGAGTGGGAAAGGCCCGGCATACCTTTTGTTCCCCCCCCTATATTTAAGAAATTATTTCCTATAGTCGACCCCAGAAAGGACTTATAGCAGACAGTCCCCAAGGTCGAGGGGGCGGTTTCTACTCTAAACAAAAGCACTACTATTCCTATCGAAGATAGTTGTGCTTTCAAAGATCCTATGGATAAGAAATTAGAGGGTTTGCTTAAAAAGATTTTTGTACAGCAAGGTTACCTTCTACAACCAATTTCATGCATTGTTCCTGTCACTACGGCAGCGTGTTTCTGGTTCGAGGAACTAGAAAAATCGCTCAGTAAAGAATCTTCGTATGAGGAGGTTATGGACAGAGTTCAAGCACTTAAATTGGCTAACTCTTTTGTTTTAGATGCCGCTTTGCAATTAGCTAGATTAGCGGCGAAAAATTCAGGGTTTGCTGTCGTGGCGCGCAGAGTGCTTTGGCTAAAGTCTTGGTCATCGGATGTGTCTTCCAAGACAAAATTGCTTAACATTCCTTTCAAAGGTAAAACATTATTTGGACCTGATTTGAAAGAGATTATTTCAGACATCACTGGGGGAAAGGGCCACGCCCTCCCACAGGATAGGTCTTTTAAGGCTAATAATAAGCCTAATTTTCGTCCCTTTCGCAGAAACGGACCAGTCTCTAATTCTGTATCTAAGCAAGAGGGTAATACTTCACAACCCAAACCAGCCTGGAAACCAATGCAAGGCTGGAACAAGGGTAAGCAGGCCAAGAAGCCTACCACTGCTACCAAAACAGCATGAAGGGATAGCCCCCGATCCGGGACCGGATCTAGTGGGGGGCAGACTTTCTCTCTTTGCTCAGGCTTGGGCAAGAGATGTTCAGGATCCTTGGGCGCTATAAATAGTTTCTCAAGGTTATCTCCTGGAATTCAAGGAACTACCCCCAAGGGGAAGGTTCCACAGGTCTCAATTATCTTCAAACCAAATAAAGAGACAGGCATTCTTACATTGTGTAGAAGACCTGTTAAAGATGGGAGTGATACATCCAGTTCCAATAAGAGAACAAGGAATGGGATTTTATTCCAATCTGTTCATAGTTCCCAAAAAAGAGGGAACATTCAGACCAATTTTGGATCTAAAGATCCTAAACAAATTTCTCAGGGTACCATCGTTCAAAATGGAAACTATTCGAACGATCCTACCTACTATCCAGGAAAATCAATTTATGACTACCGTGGATTTAAAGGATGCGTACCTACATATTCCTATCCACAAGGAACATCATCAGTTCTAAGGTTCGCTTTTCTGGACAAGCATTACCAGTTTATGGCACTTCCATTTGGATTAGCCACTGCTCCAAGGATTTTCACAAAGGTACTAGGGTCCCTTCTAGCAGTTCTAAGACCAAGGGGCATTGCAGTAGTACCTTACTTGGACGACATCCTGATTCAAGCGTCGTCCCTGTCAAAAGCAAAGGCTCATACGGACATCGTCCTAGCCTTTCTCAGATCTCACGGATGGAAGGTGAACAAAGAAAAAAGTTCTCTGTCCCCGTCAACAAGAGTTCCCTTCTTGGGAACAATAATAGATTCCCTAGAAATGAGGATTTTTCTGACAGAGGTCAGAAAATCAAAACTTCTAAGCTCTTGTCAAGTACTTCATTCTGTTCCTCGTCCTTCCATAGCGCAGTGCATGGAAGTAATAGGATTGATGGTTGCAACAATGGACATAGTTCCTTTTGCACGATTTCATCTAAGACCATTACAACTGTGCATGCTCAGACAGTGGAATGGGGATTATACAGACTTGTCTCCGACGATTCAAGTAGATCAAAAGACCAGAGATTCACTCCGTTGGTGGCTGACCCTGGACAATCTGTCACAGGGAATGAGCTTCCGCAGACCAGAGTGGGTCATTGTCACGACCGACGCCAGCCTAGTGGGCTGGGGCGCGGTCTGGGAATCCCTGAAAGCTCAGGGTCTATGGTCTCGGGAAGAGTCTCTTCTCCCGATAAACATTCTGGAACTGAGAGCGATATTCAATGCTCTCAGAGCTTGGCCTCAACTAGCAAAGGCCAAATTCATAAGGTTTCAGTCAGACAACATGACGACCGTTGCATATATCAATCATCAGGGGGGAACAAGGACTTCCCTGGCGATGAAAGAAGTGACCAAGATAATTCAATGGGCGGAGGATCACTCCTGCCACTTGTCTGCGATCCACATCCCAGGAGTGGAAAATTGGGAAGCGGATTTTCTGAGTCGTCAGACATTCCATCCGGGGGAGTGGGAACTCCATCCGGAAATCTTTGCCCAAATAACTCAATTATGGGGCATTCCAGACATGGATCTGATGGCGTCTCGTCAGAACTTCAAGGTTCCTTGCTACGGGTCCAGATCCAGGGATCCCAAGGCGACCCTAGTAGATGCACTAGTAGCACCTTGGACCTTCAACCTAGCTTATGTATTCCCACCGTTTCCTCTCATCCCCAGGCTAGTAGCCAGGATCAATCAGGAGAGGGCCTCGGTGATCTTGATAGCTCCTGCGTGGCCACGCAGGACTTGGTATGCAGACCTGGTGAATATGTCATCGGCTCCACCATGGAAGCTACCTTTGAGACAGGACCTTCTTGTTCAGGGTCCATTCGAACATCCGAATCTGGTTTCCCTCCAACTGACGGCTTGGAGATTGAACGCTTGATTTTATCAAAGCGTGGGTTTTCACATTCTGTAATAGATACTCTGATTCAGGCTAGAAAGCCTGTAACTAGAAAAATTTACCATAAAATATGGAAAAAATATATCTGTTGGTGTGAATCTAAAGGATTCCCATGGAACAAGATAAAAATTCCTAAGATTCTATCCTTTCTACAAGAAGGTTTGGAGAAAGGATTATCTGCAAGTTCTCTGAAGGGACAGATCTCTGCTTTATCTGTTTTACTTCACAAAAGACTGGCAGCTGTGCCAGATGTTCAAGCATTTGTTCAGGCTCTGGTTAGGATCAAGCCTGTTTACAGACCTTTGACTCCTCCCTGGAGTCTAAATCTAGTTCTTTCAGTTCTTCAAGGGGTTCCGTTTGAACCCTTACATTCCGTAGATATTAAGTTATTATCTTGGAAAGTTTTGTTTTTGGTTGCAATTTCTTCTGCTAGAAGAGTTTCAGAGTTATCTGCTCTGCAGTGTTCTCCGCCCTATCTGGTGTTCCATGCAGATAAGGTGGTTTTGCGTACTAAGCCTGGTTTTCTTCCGAAAGTTGTTTCCAACAAAAATATTAACCAGGAGATAGTTGTACCTTCTTTGTGTCCGAATCCAGTTTCAAAGAAGGAACGTTTGTTACACAATTTGGACGTAGTCCGTGCTCTAAAATTCTATTTAGAGGCTACTAAAAATTTCAGACAAACATCTTCCTTGTTTGTTGTTTATTCTGGTAAAAGGAGAGGTCAAAAAGCGACTTCTACCTCTCTTTCCTTTTGGCTTAAAAGCATTATCCGATTGGCTTATGAGACTGCCGGACGGCAGCCTCCTGAAAGAATCACAGCTCACTCCACTAGGGCTGTGGCTTCCACATGGGCCTTCAAGAACGAGGCTTCTGTTGACCAGATATGTAAGGCAGCGACTTGGTCTTCACTGCACACTTTTGCCAAATTTTACAAATTTGATACTTTTGCTTCTTCGGAGGCTATTTTTGGGAGAAAGGTTTTGCAAGCCGTGGTGCCTTCCATTTAGGTGACCTGATTTGCTCCCTCCCTTCATCCGTGTC
Organism: Bombina bombina; assembly: GCF_027579735.1. Lineage (NCBI taxonomy): Eukaryota > Metazoa > Chordata > Amphibia > Anura > Bombinatoridae > Bombina > Bombina bombina. Next base: position 528,075,165 of record NC_069503.1, read on the forward strand.
CTAAAGCTTTGGTATTGGTTCCCACAAGTAAGGATGACGCTGTGGACCGGACACACCAATGTTGGAGAAAACAGAATTTATGCTTACCTGATAAATTACTTTCTCCAACGGTGTGTCCGGTCCACGGCCCGCCCTGGTTTTTTAATCAGGTCTGATGAATTATTTTCTCTAACTACAGTCACCACGGTATCATATGGTTTCTCCAATATATATTTCCTCCTGTCCGTCGGTCGAATGACTGGGGTGGGCGGAGCCTAGGAGGGATCATGTGACCAGCTTTGCTGGGACTCTTTGCCATTTCCTGTTGGGGAAGAGAATATCCCACAAGTAAGGATGACGCTGTGGACCGGACACACCGTTGGAGAAAGTAATTTATCAGGTAAGCATAAATTCTGTTTTCAAAAGTAATTTCAAAGCTGGGATTGGATTATGGGGAACTGCATCCGCTGCTGGGCATGCCCCCAGTCTGATTTTTCATTATTTAAAAGAAGGTGTCTGAAGTACGCTTTATAAGGTAGGACGTTCCATGCCATCCTAACAGCATTAAAGCCCAGTGCTGTTAGGACGGCATGGAATGTCCTAACTCTTGAAGGTGTTAATTGTTGTTTTGCGTGTTGATTGCAGTTAGACAATCCTTGTACATAGGGTTGATAAATCAAATATGCCACCCTACATTTGGTATAGCTAAATCATAGCAGTAGGCTCCAAACAAATAGGGTGTGTGTGTGTGTATATATATATATATATATATATATATATATATATATAAGGGTGAGTAACACTGTTCACACTGTATGTCTGTCTGAGAATGTGGGTGACCCTGAAACGTCACAATAAAGGAAAATTGAATTTCAAGACCTAGTGAGTGCCTTCCATTGTATATATATATTGTCTCATATATTGTCTCTCTGCCTGTGTCCAAATATGAAATATGTATTTTAATAATGCTTACCAGCTTCTGTCTTTTCTTATGTTACTAAACCATTAACACAAATGTCATCTGCACTTGCATCACTAGAATGCATACCTTTTCACTTTTTTACTACCTGAAAGGTTCACTGCATGTTTTTAAAAAATAATAAATAAAAAAAAGAGCAAACAAACCACCTTCTGCCAAATAATTTGTAAACTGTTACTTTGAAGTCTCCCAGAACCAACCTGGTACTGAAACTAATGTGTAACAATTTTTTGCATTAACGTTTTCTTTATAAAGTTTTTCACCTCCTGTTTTTTTTGTTCACCTCTGTAGGAATCACTGGTGGAGGTAGAGGAAAAATACAAAAAAGCCATGGTATCCAACGCCCAACTTGACAACGAAAAAAGCAATCTGGGCTATCAAGTGGATACTTTAAAAGATGTTATTGAGGAAATGGAGGAACAGATGGCAGAATATCACAGAGAAAATGAAGACAAATCAAAGGTTGTTCTTGGTCTATTTGCTAAATTTAACTGTGCACTGATGTATCTGAATAAATCTGGCAATAATAGAAGTCCCTTGTAAATTATAAGGAAACTATAAATAGACTTTTCTGCCTAATAAACCATTTCATTGTACAAGGAGTTAAAAAAAAAATTTTTTTTAATGTGAGCGAAATAAAAAATATGTTCTATACTTTTCTTGAGATTAGTGACTATTGTAAAAATAAAAAGATCGATCAAATGGATTATACATGTTTGTTTAATAAAGACTCTCTCTCTTTATATAGGAATTAGAAAGGCAAAAACATACCTGCGGCATTCTCCAACATAAGTTAGATGAACTTAAAGAAGGGATTCGCCAAAGGGATGAACTCATCGAGGTACAGGTTACATTTTTAAATGGCATGCACCAGTGTAAATGGGCTATATAGCTGTTCAGTAGCACTATTTTGTTTGCATAAAACACATTTTATTGGCTTAATATCTTATTTTGAAGTGATTATGGTTATCAGATAATGCGTTTTATAGTTTACTGTTTTTCTGTATTCTATGTTTCTTTTCCCTTTATCTTTCCTTTGTTCTTTCCTCTTTTTTTTTCTCTTGCTCCAGGAAAACCAGAGATTTCAGCAAAAAATAGACTCACTAACAAGGGAGGTGTATGACCTACAGGAGACAGTTAATTGGAAAGATAAAAAGATTGGGGTAGGAACAGAAGAAAGGCATTGTGACTAGAGAAGTAATGCACGATTTGTCAGGAGCAGACCACCATATTATGAATGACATCAGTAAATCCCAAACCTGTGAATACTGCCATTTTGATAGGTCCAAAGATTCATAGATGCTACAGTCAATAAGAATGTAATCTGAGGTTGCTTATTTCAGTTATTTTATGTATGAGGAGTTAGAATTTGGATTGCAATTTCTCTCTTGTGTAAGCAAGCTATATGTTAATCTTTTTGAGGTTGGATACATATTTTTTTCATTAGCCTAGAGATTGTTTACCTGCTGCAAAATGTTTGACTCTGGGATTTAAAGGGACAGTATACACAATTTTTTCATATAACTGCATGTAATAGACACTACTATGAAGAAGAATATGCACAGCTACTGATCTAAAAATCCAGTATAAAAACTTACTTAGAAACTCCCAGTTTAGCACTGGTGATTAGATTAGTCTGGGACACCCACTGAAATAGGCAAAAAAGAGCAGACACTCCCATCTCCCCCTTCCTCTGCATATGAAAAGACCCTTTACACAAACAGGAGCAAGCTGGAGTAGGTAGACAACAGTCTACTCCTAAAACTTTGGGGCTTGCTTAGGAGTCTGAAAATCAGCACAATGCTATTTAAAAATAAGCAAAACTATACATTTAAAAAAAAAACCACTATGGATATATAAATGGATCATCTACAAAACATTTATGCAAAGAAAAATCTAGTGTATTATGTCCCTTTAAAATACAAGGTTGTACACAATAGTAGCATTTTTTTATACAGCAAATAGAAGTAGATGAAGGCATTCAAATATGCTTTAAGGATGTCAGTTTGCACAGCTTTAAGAGACAGAAAATTCCAAAATGCTGAAGGATGCCCATGCATAAAAGTTTAATTTCACTGATTTTTCAGGACATGAACCACAAGTTCTAAACAATGTTGCAAATCCCATACTTGGTAAAATATGAATGTTACGTCAGCCAAGATGATGATATACAAACTGTGTTTTCATTCATTTCATGATGATTATACATTTCACGCTGGATAAAGAACTTAGTCCATTATCCTTGTCAGTACTCAAACAAGCGTCTATCTACAAACCAGGCTCAAGACTATAAATCTTGGGTACTATAACTGGGAATAAATCTTAATTCACTTACGGCTAGATTTGGAGTTTTGTCGGTAACGACCCGAAAAACTAACGCCGGCTTTTTTCTGGCCGCACCATAAAAATAACTCTGGTATTGAGAGTCCACATAAAGGCTGCGTTAGGCTCCAATAAAGGAGCGTAGAGCATTTTTAACGCAGCTTCAACTCTCGATACCAGAGTTGCTTACGCAAGCGGCCAGCCTCAAAAACGTGCTCGTACACAATTCTCCCATAGGAAACAATGGGGCTGTTTGAGCTGAAAAAAAACCTAACACCTGCAAAAAAGCCGCGTTCAGCTCCTAACGCAGCCCCATTGTTTGCTATGCGGAAACACTTCCTACGTCTGCACCTAACACTCTAACATGTACCCCGAGTCTAAACACCCCTAACCTTACACTTATTAACCCCTAATCTGCCGCCCCCGCTATCGCTGACCCCTGCATATTATTATTAACCCCTAATCTGCCGCTCCGTAAACCGCCGCTACTTACATTATCCCTATGTACCCCTAATCTGCTGCCCTAACATCGCCGACCCCTATATGATATTTATTAACCCCTAATCTGCCCCCCACAACGTCGCCTCCACCTGCCTACACTTATTAACCCCTAATCTGCCGACCGGACCTGAGCGCTACTATAATAAAGTTATTAACCCCTAATCCGCCTCACTAACCCTATAATAAATAGTATTAACCCCTAATCTGCCCTCCCTAACATCGCCGACACCTAACGTCAATTATTAACCCCTAATCTGCCGACTGGAGCTCACCGCTATTCTAATAAATGTATTAACCCCTAAAGCTAAGTCTAACCCTAACACTAACACCCCCCTAAGTTAAATATAATTTACATCTAACGAAATTAATTATCTCTTATTAAATAAATTATTCCTATTTAAAGCTAAATACTTACCTGTAAAATAAATCCTAATATAGCTACAATATAAATTATAATTATATTATAGCTATTTTAGGATTAATATTTATTTGACAGGCAACTTTGTAATTATTTTAACCAGGTACAATAGCTATTAAATAGTTATTTATTATTTAATAGCTACCTAGTTAAAATAATTACAAAATTACCTGTAAAATAAATCCTAACCTAAGTTACAATTAAACCTAACACTATACTATCATTAAATTAATTAAATACAATACCTACAATTACCTACAATTAAACCTAACACTACACTATCAATAAATAAATTAAATACAATTCCTACAAATAACTACAATGAAATAAACTAACTAAAGTACAAAAAATAAAAAAGAACTAAGTTACAAAAAATAAAAAAATATTTACAAACATAAGAAAAATATTACAACAATTTTAAACTAATTACACCTACTCTAAGCCCCCTAATAAAATAACAAAGACCCCCAAAATAAAAAATTCCCTACCCTATTCTAAATTACTACAGTTCAAAGCTCTTTTACCTTACCAGCCCTGAACAGGGCCCTTTGCGGGGCATGCCCCAAAGAATTCAGCTCTTTTGCCTGTAAAAAAATAAACATACAATACCCCCCCCCCCCCAACATTACCACCCACATACCCCTAATCTAACCCAAACCCCCCTTAAATAAACCTAACACTAAGCCCCTGAAGATCTTCCTACCTTATCTTCACCCTGCCAGGTTCACCGATCCGTCCTGAAGAGCTCCTCCGATGTCCTGATCCAAGCCCAAGCGGGGGGCTGAAGAGGTCCATGATCCGGCTGAAGTCTTCATCCAAGCGGGAGCTGAAGATGTCCATGATCCGGATGAAGTCTTCATCCAAGCGGGAGCTGAAGAGGTCCATGATCCGGATGAAGTCTTCTATCAACGGCATCTTCAATCTTCTTTCTTCCGGATCCATCTTGCAGACCTCCGACGCGGAACATCCTCTTCTCCCGACGCCTACTAGCCGAATGAGGGTTCCTTTAAGGGACGTCATCCAAGATGGCGTCCCTCGAATTCCGATTGGCTGATAGGATTCTATCAGCCAATCGGAATTAAGGTAGGAATATTCTGATTGGCTGATGGAATCAGCCAATCAGAATCAAGTTCAATCCGATTGGCTGATCCAATCAGCCAATCAGATTGAGCTCGCATTCTATTGGCTGTTCCGATCAGCCAATAGAATGCGAGCTCAATCTGATTGGCTGATTGGATCAGCCAATCGGATTGAACTTGATTCTGATTGGCTGATTCCATCAGCCAATCAGAATATTCCTACCTTAATTCCGATTGGCTGATAGAATCCTATCAGCCAATCGGAATTCGAGGGACGCCATCTTGGATGACGTCCCTTAAAGGAACCCTCATTCGGCTAGTAGGCGTCGGGAGAAGAGGATGTTCCGCGTCGGAGGTCTGCAAGATGGATCCGGAAGAAAGAAGATTGAAGATGCCGTTGATAGAAGACTTCATCCGGATCATGGACCTCTTCAGCTCCCGCTTGGATGAAGACTTCATCCAGATCATGGACATCTTCAGCTCCCGCTTGGATGAAGACTTCAGCCGGATCATGGACCTCTTCAGCCCCCCGCTTGGGCTTGGATCAGGACATCGGAGGAGCTCTTCAGGACGGATCGGTGAACCTGGTATGGTGAAGGTAAGGTAGGAAGATCTTCAGGGGCTTAGTGTTAGGTTTATTTAAGGGGGGTTTGGGTTAGATTAGGGGTATGTGGGTGGTGGGTTGTAATGTTGGGGGGGGTATTGTATGTTTATTTTTTTACAGGCAAAAGAGCTGAATTCTTTGGGGCATGCCCCGCAAAGGGCCCTGTTCAGGGCTGGTAAGGTAAAAGAGCTTTGAACTGTAGTAATTTAGAATAGGGTAGGGCATTTTTTATTTTGAGGGTCTTTGTTATTTTATTATGGGGCTTAGAGTAGGTGTAATTAGTTTAAAATTGTTGTAATATTTTTCTTATGTTTGTAAATATTTTTTTATTTTTTGTAACTTAGTTCTTTTTTTATTTTTTGTACTTTAGTTAGTTTATTTCATTGTAGTTATTTGTAGGAATTGTATTTAATTAATTTATTGATAGTGTAGTGTTAGGTTAATTGTAGGTAATTGTAGGTAGTTTATTTAATTAATTTATTGATAGTGTAGTGTTAGGTTTAATTGTAACTTAGGTTAGGATTTATTTTACAGGTAATTTTGTAATTATTTTAACTATTTTAGCTATTAAATAGTTCTTAACTATTTAATAGCTATTGTACCTGGTTAAAATAAATACAAAGTTACCTGTAAAATAAATATAAATCCTAAAATAGCTATAATTTATATTGTAGCTATATTAGGATTTATTTACAGGTAAGTATTTAGCTTTAAATAGGAATAATTTATTTAATAAGAGTTAATTAATTTTGTTAGATATAAATTATATTTAACTTAGGGGGGTGTTAGTGTTAGGGTTAGACTTAGCTTTAGGGGTTAATACATTTATTAGAATAGCGGTGAGCTCCAGTCGGCAGATTAGGGGTTAATGTTTGAAGTTAGGTGTCGGCGATGTTAGGGAGGGCAGATTAGGGGTTAATACTATTTATTATAGGGTTAGTGAGGCGGATTAGGGGTTAATAACTTTATAATAATAGCGGTGCGGTCCGGTCGGCAGATTAGGGGTTAATAAGTGTAGGCAGGTGAAGGCGACGTTGAGGGGGGCAGATTAGGGGTTAATAAATATAATATAGGGGACGGCGGTGTTAGGGGCAGCAGATTAGGGGTACATAAGGATAACGTAGGTGGCGGCGCTTTGCGGTCGGCAGATTAGGGGTTAATTATTGTAGGTAGCTGGCTGCGACGTTGTGGGGGGCAGGTTAGGGGTTAATAAATATAATATAGGGGTCGGCGGTGTTAGGGGCAGCAGATTAGGGGTACATAAGTATAACGTAGGTGGCGGTCGGCAGATTAGGGGTTAAAAAAATTTAATCGAGTGGCAGCGATGTGGGGGGACCTCGGTTTAGGGGTACATAGGTAGTTTATGGGTGTTAGTGTACTTTAGAGCACAGTAGTTAAGAGCTTTATAAACTGGCGTTAGCCCAGAAAGCTCTTAACTACTGACTTTTTTCCTGCGGCTGGAGTTTTGTCGTTAGATGTCTAACGCTCACTTCAGACACGACTCTAAATACCGGAGTTAGAAAAATCCCATTGAAAAGATAGGATACGCAATTTACGTAAGGGGATCTGCGGTATGGAAAAGTCGCGGCTGAAAAGTGAGCGTTAGACCCTTTTTTGAGTGACTCCAAATACCGGAGGTAGCCTAAAACCAGCGTTAGGAGCCTCTAACGCTGGTTTTCACGGCTAACGCCAAACTCCAAATCTAGGCCTTAGAATTCAAAACGTATATTGAATACACTGATACTTCCCCCCCCAAGATTGTGTTCTTGCCTTTATGGCACTTTCATTAAAGGGACATAAACCCAAAATTATTATTTCATGATGCAGATGTAGCATACAATTAAACAAATCTTTCTAATTTACTTCTGTTATCAAATTTTCTTCGTTTTCTTGTTATCCTTTGTTGAAAAGCAGGTATGCAAGCTCAGGAGTGTGCACGGCAACATTATATGGCAGCAGTTTTACAACAATGTTATACATTAGCAAGAGCACTAGATGGCAGCACTATTTCCTCATGTAGTGTTCCAGACATGTGCATGCTATCTATCTAGATATCTCTTCAACAAAGAATAACATGAGCACAAAGCAAATTTGATTATAGATGTAAATTGGATACTTTTTTTTTTTTTTTTTTTAAATGTGTTTACCTGCTTTTTAAAAAAAAAAAAAAAAAAAAAAAAAAATTGTAGGAATTAAATAATGAATGAAGCATGGTGGTTCCATACATTAGCCATCATGGTTGTGTTCACAGCAGAACTGCCATGTGGGAGGTTTCCTCAGATGGGCAGCAATCCATCTCAGGGTGATCTGTTACTCATATCACAGGACATATAAACTCTTGAGTTGACAAAATATTCCCTATATTTATCACATCTGCATCATTCCCTTGATATGTTTTGCTGAAGGAAAAGCAATGCACTACCAAGAGCTAGCTCAACACATCTAGTAGCCAATCATACAATACAAATGTGTGCAGGCACTAATCACCAGCTAGCTCCCACTAATGTAAGATATGTAAATAGCTTTCAACAATGGATACCAAGAGAACAAAGCCCATTTAAAATAAAATTTAACCTAAAAGGGTCTTAAAATAACATGCTCTATCTGAATTATGCAAGAATAAATTTGACTTTCCTATCTCTAAGTCATTGAGAGCCAACTTCCTAACACATAGGGGCCACAAATCAATATTTTTAGAAGTCTTAATATAAATGTATGGCTGTTTACACTAATATTATTTCCTAAAAATGTCCTGTGGTGAAGGGCCATATTTAAGGGACACTAAACACTAAATACATGTTATGCACCTCCCTCTAATCATGGGTGCTGCGATTATGGAACCTAGGTTACACTGCAGGTATCTGAAGAAGAGTTACTGCACATGTGCCAACCGGTCAGCACTGAAATGTAGTGAAAGATACAATTTAACACAGAGACGCCCCCTACTAGAGGGAGAGGTGAGGGAATAACCTCAATATTATGCTTATAAAATATTAGTTTTTATTGTCCCTTTAGGTAAGATGCAGGTGACCCTCTATGTTCTGTTCCCCCTTTTCAGATGACTCTTGAATTTTGGCCTCCTTTTTTACCCACCTACCAGAAACCACCCAAAGCACATGCCTTTTCCTGGGACTACAAAATCTAGGGCACACATTCTGAGTTCTGCTTTATCAAGGGGCCACAAAAACAAGTGCATAGGGCCACTTGTGGCCCATGGGCTGCCAATTTGCTTTTTTTTTATTAAGTCATGAAAGAAGTGTTTTCTTTTAGTGGGATCACCCGTTACTCAACATACTCCTATATTAGTTATTAAGAGTAGATTTCTCCATATAACTTTTTTTTTGTCCAAAAATTTAAATAGGTTCAGCAGGAACAATTTTAGGAATACATTATCTTAAGAGCCATAGTGGTATTTTAAAGGGATTTCAAGTTGCCATATGGATTTTAACATTCCCTTAGGGTTGTTTTTTCTGAACAATATCCAAGCAAAGAAGTTTGCTCATTGGATATAGAGGATACTTGAGGTTACAGCTGCCTCATACAAATCATGGAACCAGACTAAACTGGTATTAACATGATCCTTGTTTTTGTCAAATTATTTTTTTTATTTTAGGCCAAATGAGTCTGTGGCTGTTATGTTTTTGTCTCTACACATTGATAAATAATGATGAATAAAATAATTTAATTATTTTCTTCTTTTTAATAATCTGATTATTATTTTAATATTGTAATCTGATTTGTAAATGTACTTCTTGAAGTTATACCGATCTTGTGACAAGGAAACCTGTTTAATTGTAATGGTCCTAAATGTTTTAATTTAGTGTATTGATTTAAAAAATGCGTAGCGGTCTGTTCCTGACAAATACAATTACAAATGCATGCCTTTGTGCCTATTAGGTCATTTTCTTTAGTGTATGCAATGTGCACTGCTTGTGAATTTAACTATTTTTTTATTTTATTTGTGTGTGTGAATTGACCAATTGCCATTTAGTATTGCAAGACTGTATAGCACAATAGAAAATGCCTCCTACGTTTATAGGAGGCTTTTTCTGTTGTGTAAATTAGTAAATGCTATTTGCTAATTTAGAAGATAGTGCCTTACATGGATGGTTTGGTTCATGCATTTTCCCTTTCTTTACCTTGTTTAAATGCTTATTTCTCCAACATTGGTGTGTCCGGTCCACGGCGTCATCCTTGTGGGATATTCTCTTCCCCATCAGGAAATGGCAGAGAGTCCCAGCAAAGCTGGTCACATGATCCCTCCTAGGCTCCGCCCACCCCAGTCATTCTCTTTGCCGTTGCACAGGCAACATCTCCACGGAGATGGTTAAGAGTTTTTTGGTGTTTAAATGTAGTTTTTATTCTTCTATCAAGTGTTTGTTATTTTAAAATAGTGCTGGTATGTACTATTTACTCTGAAACAGAAAAGGATGAAGATTTCTGTTTGTAAGAGGAAGATGATTTTAGCAGACAGTAACTAAAATCGGTTGCTGTTTCCACATAGGACTGTTGAGATGAAGTAACTTCAGTTGGGGGAAACACTTAGCAGACTTTTCTGCTTAAGGTATGACTAGACATATTTCTAACAAGACTGTGTAATGCTGGAAGGCTGTCATTTCCCCTCATGGGGACCGGTAAGCCATTTTCTTAGTCAAAAACAAACAGAATAAAGGGCTTATTATGGGCTAAAAAACTGGTAGACATTTTTATGGGCTAAATCGATTGCTTTATTTGTGCATATTATTCAAATTTAGGCTAACAATTGACATTTATAATCTTGGGGAACGTTTATAAAACGGCAGGCACTGTATTGGACACCTTTTTCAGTCAGGGGGCCTTTCTAGTCATAGACTGAGCCTCATTTTCGCGCCATTAATGCGCAGTTGTTTTTTGAGAACAGGGCATGCAGATGCATGTGTGTGGATCTAAGAATCTCTGAAAAAGCTTTTAGAAGGCGTCATTTGGTATCGTATTCCCCTCAGGGCTTGGTTGGGTCTTAGCAAAGACTGTATCTGGGACTGTATATGGGGTTAAATTGAAAAACGGCTCCGGTTCCGTTATTTTAAGGGTTAAAGCTCTGAAATTTGGTGTGCAATACTTTTAAGGCTTTAAGACACTGTGGTGAAAATTTGGTAATTTTTGAACAATTCCTTCATACTTTTTCACATATTCAGTAATAAAGTGTTTTCTGTTTGAAATTTAAAGTGACAGTAACGGTTTTATTTTAAAACGTTTTTTGTGCATTGTTGACAAGTTTAAGCCTGTTTAACATGTCTATACCTTCAGATAAGCTATGTTCTATATGTATGAAAGCCAATGTGTCTCCCCATTTAAATTTATGTGACAATTGTGCCATAGCGTCCAAACAAAGTAAGGACAGTACTGCCACAAATAATGATATTGCCCAAGATGATTCCTCAAATGAGGGGAGTAAACATGATACTACATCATCTCCTACTGTGTCTACACCAGTTTTGCCCATGCAAGAGGCCCCTAGTACATCTAGTGCGCCAATGCTTATTACCATGCAACAATTAACGGCTGTAATGGATAACTCCATAGCAAATCTTTTATCCAAAATGCCTACTTATCAGAGAAAGCGCGATTGCTCTGTTTTGAACACTGAAGAGCAAGAGGACGCTGATGATAATTGTTCTGTCATACCCTCACACCAATCTGAAGGGGCCATGAGGGAGGTTTTGTCTGAGGGAGAAATTTCAGATTCAGGAAAAATTTCTCATCAAGCTGAACCTGATGTTGTGACATTTAAATTTAAATTAGAACATCTCCGCGCACTGCTTAAGGAGGTGTTATCTACTCTGGATTATTGTGACAATTTGGTCATTCCAGAGAAATTATGCAAGATGGACAGGTTCCTAGAGGTTCCGGTGCCCCCCGACGCTTTTCCTATACCCAAGCGGGTGGCGGACATAGTAAATAAAGAGTGGGAAAAGCCCGGCATACCTTTTGTTCCTCCCCCTATATTTAAGAAATTATTTCCTATGGTCGACCCCAGAAAGGACTTATGGCAGACAGTCCCCAAGGTCGAGGGGGCAGTTTCTACTCTAAACAAACGCACTACTATTCCTATCGAAGATAGTTGTGCTTTCAAAGATCCTATGGATAAAAAATTGGAGGTTTTGTACAGCAAGGCTACCTTCTACAACCAATTTCATGCATTGTTCCTGTCACTACGGCATCGTGGTTCTGGTTCGAGGAACTAGAAAAGTCGCTCAGTAGAGAAACTCCATATGAGGAGGTTATGGACAGAGTTCACGCACTTAAATTGGCTAACTCTTTTATTTTAGATGCCGCTTTGCAATTAAAAGCAAAATTAGCGGCGAAAAATTCAGGGTTTGCTATTGTGGCGCGCAGAGCGCTTTGGCTAAAGTCTTGGTCAGCGGATGTGTCATCCAAGACAAAATTACTTAACATTCCTTTCAAAGGTAAAACTTTATTTGGACCTGATTTGAAAGAGATTATTTCAGACATCACTGGGGGAAAGGGCCACGCCCTTCCACAGGATAGGTCTTTTAAGGCTAAAAATAAGCCTAATTTTCGTCCCTTTCGCAGAAATGGACCAGCCTCTAATTCTGCATCCTCTAAGCAAGAGGGTAATGCCTCACAACCCAAACCAGCCTGGAATGGGATTTTATTCCAATCTGTTCGTAGTTCCCAAAAAAGAGGGAACGTTCAGACCAATTTTGGATTTGAAGATCCTAAACAAATTTCTCAAAGTACCATCGTTCAAAATGGAAACTATTCGAACGATTCTACCCACCATCCAGGAAAGTCAATTTATGACTACCGTGGATCTATAGGATGCGTACCTACATATCCCTATCCACAAGGAACATCATCAGTTCCTAAGGTTCGCTTTTCTGGACAAACATTACCAGTTTGTGGCTCTTCCATTCGGATTAGCCACTGCTCCAAGGATTTTCACAAAGGTGCTAGGGTCCCTTCTAGCGGTTCTAAGACCAAGGGGCATTGCAGTAGTACCTTACTTGGACGACATTCTAATACAAGCGTCGTCCCTGTCAAAGGCAAAGGCTCATACGGACATCGTTCTAGCCTTTCTCACATCTCACGGATGGAAGGTGAACAAAGAAAAGAGTTCTCTGTCCCCGTCAACATGAGTTCCCTTCTTGGGAACAATAATAGATTCCTTAGAAATGAGGATTTTTCTGACAGAGGTCAGAAAATCAAAACTTCTAAGCTCTTGTCAAGTGCTTCATTCTGTTCCTCGTCCTTCCATAGCGCAGTGCATGGAAGTAATAGGATTGATGGTTGCAACAATGGACGTAGTTCCTTTTGCACGAATTCATCTAAGACCATTACAACTGTGCATGCTCAAACAGTGGAATGGGGATTATACAGACTTGTCTCCAATGATTCAAGTAGATCAAAAGACCAGAGATTCACTCCGTTGGTGGCTGACCCTGGACCATCTGTCCCAGGGAATGAGCTTCCGCAGGCCAGAGTGGGTCATTGTCACGACCGACGCCAGTCTAGTGGGCTGGGAATCCCTGAAAGCTCAGGGTCTATGGTCTCGGGAAGAGTCTCTTCTCCCGATAAACATTCTGGAACTGAGAGCGATATTCAATGCTCTCAAAGCTTGGCCTCAACTAGCAAAGGCCAAATTCATAAGGTTCCAATCAGACAACATGACGACTGTTGCTTATATCAATCATCAAGTGGGAACAAAGAGTTCCCTGGCGATGAAAGAAGTGACCAAAATAATTCAATGGGCGGAGGATCACTCCTGCCACTTGTCTGCGATCCACATCCCAGGAGTGGAAAATTGGGAAGCGGATTTTCTGAGTCGTCAGACATTTCATCCGGGGGAGTGGGAACTCCATCCGGAAATCTTTGCCCAAATAACTCAATTATGGGGCATTCCAGACATGGATCTGATGGCGTTTCGTCAGAACTTCAAGGTTCCTTGCTACGGGTCCAGATCCAGGGATCCCAAGGCGACTCTAGTAGATGCACTAGTAGCACCTTGGATTTTCAACCTAGCTTACGTATTCCCACCGTTTCCTCTCATTCCCAGGCTGGTAGCCAGGATCAATCAGGAGAGGGCCTCGGTGATCTTGATAGCTCCTGCGTGGCCACGCAGGACTTGGTATGCAGACCTGGTGAATATGTCATCGGCTCCACCATGGAAGCTACCTTTGAGACAGGACCTTCTTGTTCATGGTCCATTTGAACACCCAAATCTGGTCTCCCTCCAACTGTCGGCTTGGAGATTGAACGCTTGATTCTATCAAAGCGTGGGTTTTCAGATTCGGTGATAGATACTCTGGTTCAGGCCAGAAAACCTGTAACTAGAAAAATTTACCATAAAATATGGAAAAAATATATCTGTTGGTGTGAATCCAAGGGATTCCCATGGAATAAAATAAAAATTCCTAAGATTCTCTCCTTTCTTCAAGAAGGTTTGGAGAAAGGATTATCTGCAAGTTCCCTAAAGGGACAGATCTCTGCTTTATCTGTCTTACTACACAAAAGACTGGCAGCTGTGCCAGATGTTCAAGCATTTGTTCAGGCTCTGGTTAGGATCAAGCCTGTTTACAGACCTTTGACTCCTCCCTGGAGTCTAAATCTAGTTCTTTCAGTTCTTCAAGGGATTCCGTTTGAACCCTTACATTCCATAGATATTAAGTTACTATCTTGGAAAGTTTTGTTTTTGGTTGCAATTTCTTCTGCTAAAAGAGTTTCAGAGTTATCTGCTCTGCAGTGTTCTCCTCCTTATCTGGTGTTCCATGCAGATAAGGTGGTTTTGCGTACTAAGCCTGGTTTTCTTCCTAAAGTTGTTTCTAACAAAAATATTAACCAGGAGATAGTTGTACCTTCTTTGTGTCCGAATCCAGTTTCAAAGAAGGAACGTTTGTTACACAATTTGGACGTTGTCCGTGCTCTAAAGTTCTATTTAGAGGCTACTAAAGATTTCAGACAAACATCTTCCTTGTTTGTTGTTTATTCTGGTAAAAGGAGAGGTCAAAAAGCAACTTCTACCTCTCTCTCCTTTTGGCTTAAAAGCATCATCCGATTGGCTTATGAGACTGCCGGACGGCAATCTCCTGAAAGAATCACAGCTCACTCCACTAGGGCTGTGGCTTCCACATGGGCCTTCAAGAACGAGGCTTCTGTTGACCAGATATGTAAGGCAGCGACTTGGTCTTCACTGCACACTTTTGCCAAATTTTACAAATTTGATACTTTTGCTTCTTCGGAGGCTATTTTTGGGAGAAAGGTTTTGCAAGCTGTGGTTCCTTCCGTTTAGGTGACCTGATTTGCTCCCTCCCTTCATCCGTGTCCTAAAGCTTTGGTATTGGTTCCCACAAGTAAGGATGACGCCGTGGACCGGACACACCAATGTTGGAGAAAACAGAATTTATGCTTACCTGATAAATTACTTTCTCCAACGGTGTGTCCGGTCCACGGCCCGCCCTGGTTTTTTAATCAGGTCTGATGAATTATTTTCTCTAACTACAGTCACCACGGTATCATATGGTTTCTCCTATATATATTTCCTCCTGTCCGTCGGTCGAATGACTGGGGTGGGCGGAGCCTAGGAGGGATCATGTGACCAGCTTTGCTGGGACTCTTTGCCATTTCCTGTTGGGGAAGAGAATATCCCACAAGTAAGGATGACGCCGTGGACCGGACACACCGTTGGAGAAAGTAATTTATCAGGTAAGCATAAATTCTGTTTCCATCAGGTATTTCATTTCATGAGCAGGATAGCTCCACAAATTTATAAAGGGTTTAATTCCAAATTTAGCAGAAAGTGCACCGTTCATACTGCTGTATTTATTTCAAGGGCCAGTAAACCCACAAAATAATGTTCTATAATTCTGCACATAGTGCAGAATTACATAACATCAGCTTAGCGCCATCTTTCTACCTGAAAGTATTTCAGAGAAAAATTCCTACGAAAGTTACTTTTACAGTACGCCGCTTCTGGCTCTACTGAGCGGGTCTGTTTGTTTTCCCTAAGCGCATCGGGCACGCTGTCTTTTCACAGCCGGCTCGATCGCACCATTAAACTCAATGTAGCTCGCTTCCGCTCTGGTCTGGTAGCAGGAGCGAGCTACATTGAGCTTTGTACAGTTATGCTGCATCACTTTCAGGGGATTAAGCATATGGGTCTCATGTCATTTTAATAGTAATTTTGATATTTATAACAATGGAAAAAAATCTATGCTTGTTTTTTCAAGTCTAAATTTTTTTATATTTTGTATCATTCAATATTCATAGTAATTTATTTTTACTTTGCCATATGATTCTTTAGTGTATAGATTGGCATATTTTCATTAATTTTTAGTGCATTATACATCTAGTGTAAGCTTGAAATAAAATGCTGGTCATAAGCAGTGACACACTGCGCTAATAATTAGGTTCCTCATATGTATGTACATATAATAATGTTGTCCTGGTTGCTGTGGGTCTCGTAATCCACTTTACAAGATTCCCTTTGTGGTGAAGCAACTGACATCGGTGGTGTTTTATTTTAGATTTATGATTCTGGTGAACAACCATTTATTATATTTCACAGTAACTCATAGAGGCTATTGTAGGGTTATGCCCTGGCCGTGCTACTGGAAAGATTTCAGTATATGGTATAGTAAGAAATATTTGAAAATGCTATTGGCCTTTATATGTGGTGTTAAAGGGACATTGCAGCCAGAATTGGAATTCACATCAATGCATTTCTGTTTCTAATAGAAACATTTTTGTAATATACACGTATTGGATAAAAGTGCTTCTAATAAAAGCTATAGCTTTTAAAGTGTATTTTAGTATGCTCTGTGCACCAGCAATATAAACACAGCAGTTGCTTAGCGAGCCTAAGGTGCTTGTACCATTTGGTAACATCTTAATTTGTTAATTACTGACACGATTGAAGCCCCACTGGCACTATGAGCAAGTGAAGTATTTTGCTTCAAATGCAGACAAAAATGTTAAAGGGATATGAAACCCAAATATTTTCTTTTGTGATTTAGATGGAGCATACAATTTTTTCGTTTCCTATTCGTTTCCTATTTACTTCTATTATCAAATTTGCTTAGTTCCTATAATATTGTGTTGAAGAGATACCTAGGTAGTTATCTAGAGCACTGCATGGCAGGAAATATTGCTGCCATCTAATGCTCTTTCAAATGGATAATATTCTTGTAAAACTGCTTCCATATTGTGCTCCAGAAATTGGCCAGCTCCTAAGCATAGGTCCTTTCTCTTCAACAAAAGATATCAAGAGAAATAAAAATTGATAATAGAAGTAAAATAGTAAGTTGTTTAAAATCGCATGCTCTATCAAAATCATGAATGAAAAATGTGGGTTTCATATCCCTTTAATACTAAAACAGTGATAACTTTTACTATAAACATTTTTCCCAAAACATCTATATTGCAAATATGTTTATATTCAAAGATGTAATTCATCTATGTACATTTAAATTTTCTCTTAAATGTCCCTTTAAGAAACGAATAGAAAGTAAAGTTTTTCCCTATAGACTGCAGTACTTGACACATGTCAGAGTGAAGGTGTTAAAACAGCAGATAGAAGGTTGCACTTGGGTTTTAATAAAAAAGTAAAAGCAAACCTTTTTTGCATTAAATATCTATTTTCTACTAAAACCCTAGTGCAACCTTCTATTTGCTGTCATATATATGCGTCGTGGCTTGGCAGCTTCTGGGTTGTACCCCATACACCATAGTCTGAGCATGATTAGTAAACAGGACACAGATCCATTCTGGAATGGTGGAGTTCTGCAAGCTTCAGCTTTACGGACTTTTGATGACTGTGGAGTATGAGTTTGTGCTAATGTGTGTATTGACCTTTGAAACTTGCTTAATACAGAATAATTTAAATTCCCACTAAAGAAACTATTTACACATTGTTATCACCATTTCAGTAACTCCCAGTGTAACAACAGCTGGTCAACTGTGAGCATTTGTAATAGACACAAATGACAGTTAAAGGGACAGTCAACTCCTTGTTTAACAAGATAGATAATCACTTTATTACACATTCACTAGTTTTGCATAAATAACACAGTTATATAAATAAACTTTTTACCTTGGTGATTACCTTGTATCTATGCCTCTTTTGACAGCCCCCTGATCACATGGCTATTTATTATCTATTTTACTTGCATTTTAGCCAATTAGTGATGTGTTGTGCTCAACTCCGGAAGTGAACACAATGTTATCTAAATGGCTCACATGAACTAGCAGTCTGCTGTTGTGAACAGCTAATAGAAAAGCATTTGATAAGAGGCTGTCTGTAGTGGCTTTGAAACGGGCATAAATTCAGAGGTAACAAAGAAACAATTTTAAACAATGGCACTATTAAGGCGATCCCCACTATAGTATTCCTCCTAAGTGTATTTCTAAATCTTCTACACTTTTAATTGGAAGTAATGAGGGTGAGTTGGTGCATAAATTAAATCAAATTCAAATAGTAGAAGTATAGACACTTACTACAAAAAAGTATGCACATCTAGCACTCTACGCCCAGACTAAAATAAATAAATAAATTCAGAGGTGTATACAATGTGACCTAATCACAAAAGAAGGGCTCTAAAAACTGGACAATAGAATAATTGACATCTATATATAGTAATAATGATAACAAGAAAATATGTAACAAACAATTGTCTTACAGCAAGTGATACCCTTTTAAAGGAATAATAAAAGGTATTAATGTCCTTTAAATATATGGACTAATTTCTGCATTGGCTGCCTCCTCCTCGCCGGCTGGTCCAGGTGTAGCTATGAAAAATGAAGAGAAACAGAGGGGCGCCTCATGTGTGGTATCATCAGTGGGAAACACAAAATTATAGAAAGTATAGCCAAATGAGTACTCACATACTCCAGGAGCACACTTATGTGCTGGTAGGGGCAGGCTGCAGAATTATAAAGGTGTGACAGCTCACCCGTCCAACAGCGCTCTTAGTGTTATAATGCTGGTACTACAGTGGAGACACAAGATGAGAGCACTACATGTGCAGACTATTTGAGATGGAACCAATGGTATTTTCTTAATAAAAGTGGGTACTCACATACTCCAGGAGCACACCAATGTGCTTGTGGAAGCCGGCTGCAGGTTTAGGCAGGTGTGGCAGCTCACCCAAACAGATGGTCTCTTGATGGTTTTGGTGTTGTGAAACAGAGGGTGCAATAATCCTGGTGTACTGAATCAAGTGTCAAAGTAATCTCTTATGTACCGGTAAAGGCAGAAGGTAGGTAGAGAGATCCACTCAAAAAATAAAAGTCCAAATATTTATTAAAAACAAAAGGTTAAAATGAACAACACAATAGTTGTTATTAAAAAGTGGATAACAGGGTGACCAATGTTACCCCAATAATTACAACGCGTTTCTCGGTTCACAGACCGTTTCATCAGGCATAGAATAACTCTCCTTCCTACCTCTGCCTTATATACCTTACTAACAAACATTTACCTCCCTTCAATGGGTTATCTTTCCTAATTAATGAATGACTAACACCTGTCTAGTGTAATCAGAGTCTCTGAAATGGGGGTGGGACATACCTCTCATAAACATATAGGATATGCTGTGCTTTGAAATAATAAAGTATGCTGTATGTTACAATCATCTCTAAATCTAGATAAGCTTTTGTCTGTGTTTGCAAATAATTATTATACATACATCCTTAAAAAAGAAGAAATTGCATTACCCTGTATTATTGCTAGAAGATGTAGGGTGCTTCCTTATCATTATCTGCTATAGGCACAAATACAAAGTTGGCAATAAAAACTTTAACATGAATAAATACAAGCATTGGTGGTCACGTTGTTCCCTTACCGTTGTCGGCTTGTGGTGACATTAAGGTCCAATTTTCTATTTACTTATTTGCAGATATGTCTGGATTGTGAACTATGTAAAAGCTGTTTGTTTTTGTGCTTCTAGAGGCGTGGATTCTCATATTTTATTGTATTATTGGTTACATTGGTGTGATGCAAATGTGAGTATCCGCCCCCTGGTTGATCGTCATTGCATAATGTGTTGTGTGTTTACAATGCGATGCGGATAGGAGTATACGCCCCCTGGGTAATTCTAATTCCACAGTGTGTTAGTTGTGGAGTAGTTGGTGCCGTATATTTAAAATCTGGCGAGATGGACAAGTGGCCAGACAAATGTGACAAACCGCCCTGATTATGTTAGCAACACACCATCTCATGAAGCTGTACTTGTCATATGTTGTAATCTTTGTTCGTCCGCATGTGGGTGGGATCCATGTACACAGAACAACATATGACAAGTACAGCTTCATGAGATGGTGTGTTGCTAATATAATCAGGGCGGTTTGTCACATTTGTCTGGCCACTTGTCCATCTCGCCAGATTTAAAATATACGGCACCAACTACTCCACAACTAACACACTGTGGAATTAGAATTACCCAGGGGGCGTATACTCCTATCCGCATCGCATTGTAAACACACAACACATTATGCAATGATGATCAACCAGGGGGCGGATACTCACATTTGCATCACACCAATGCAACCAATAATACAATAAAATATGAGAATCCACGCCTCTAGAAGCACAAAAACAAACAGCTTTTACATAGTTCACGATCCAGACATATCTGCAAATAAGTAAATAGAAAATTGGACCTTAATGTCACCACAAGCCGACAACGGTAAGGGAACAATGTGACCACCAATGCTTGTATTTATTCATGTTAAAGTTTTTATTGCCAACTTTGTATTTGTGCCTATAGCAGATAATGATAAGGAAGCACCCTACATCTTCCAGCAATATTACAGGGTAATGCAATTTCTTCTTTTTTAAGGATGTATGTATAATAATTATTTGCAAACACAGACAAAAGCTTATCTAGATTTAGAGATGATTGTAACGTACAGCATACTTCATTATTTCAAAGCACAGCATATCCTATATGTTTATGAGAGGTACGTCCCACCCCCCATTCAGAGTCTCTGATTACACTAGACAGGTGTTAGACATTAATTAGGAAAGACAACCCATTGAAGGGAGGTAAATGTTTGTTAGTAAGGTATATAAGGCAGAGGTAGGAAGGAGAGTTATTCTATGCCTGATGAAACGGTCTGTGAACCGAGAAACGCGTTGCAATTATTGGGGTAACATTGGTCACCCTGTTATCCACTTTTTAATAACAACTATTGTGTTGTTCATTTTAACCTTTTGTTTTTAATAAATATTTGGACTTTTATTCTTTGAGTGGATCTCTCTACCTACCTTCTGCCTTTACCGGTACATAAGAGATTACTTTGACACTTGATTCAGTACACCTGGATTATTGCACCCTCTGTTTCACAACACCAAAACCATCAAGAGACCATCTGTTTGGGTGAGCTGCCACACCTGCCTAAATCTGCAGCCGGCTTCCACAAGCACATTGGTGTGCTCCTGGAGTATGTGAGTACCCACTTTTATTAAGAAAATACCATTGGTTCCATCTCAAATAGTCTGCACACGTAGTGCTCTCATCTTGTGTCTCCACTGTAGTACCAGCATTATAACACTAAGAGCGCTGTTGGACGGGTGAGCTGTCACACCTTTATAATTCTGCAGCCTGCCCCTACCAGCACATAAGTGTTCTCCTGGAGTATGTGAGTACTCATTTGGCTATACTTTCTATAATTTTGTGTTTCCCACTGATGATACCACACATGAGGCGCCCCTCTGTTTCTCTTCATTTTTCTTAAATTCAGAGGTATAACTGTTAAAAAGTATATTAATGCAACAATGTTGGTTGTGAAAAGCTGGGGAATGGGTAGTAAAGGCATTATTTATCTTTTTAAACAATAACAATTTTGGTGTTGACTGTACCTTTAAATCACACTTCTTAGTCTTGTCTCTTTTAGTGTCAAGATTGTAAAAACAGTATATTGATGGTACATTTGCTTTGACTAATATTTACTTGTTATAAGAGACTTAAAAAGCCGTCTTATTTCATGAGTCTAAAAAAAAGAACTTGCAATCACCACATAACATAGTACATAAGCTGAAAGCATGTTCTACGCAGAAAATGTTGCTAGTCAGCTGGCATTATGAAGTGGGGCAGTTTAATATTTTGCAATATAATAGCATTTTGTTCTTTATAAATATTATTTAAGCTGTTTAAAGCATAAATAAATTGCATAACTTATTATAATTAATGATAATATGCACAGCAAAATTTGAGAAAAAATATTAGCTAATTTTCTTCTTAAAAGGGAAGAGTCCACAGCTGCATACATTACTTTTGGGAAATACAGAACCTGGCCACCAGGAGGAGGCAAAGACACTCCAGTCAAAGGCTTAAATACCTCCCCCACTTGCCTCATCCCCCAGTCATTCTTTGCCTTTCGTCACAGGAGGTTGGCAGAGAAGTGTCAGAAGTTAGTCTCTCATGGAGGGTAGTACTCTTCGCAATGGGACTGGAGTTTTAAGTAATCCTGTCAGCCTCTTAGAGAATGTAAGAAAGTTAGAGTTCGGTGATGCAGGGAGAGTTTCCCTGCAAACCCATCCCGATTCATATTAACAGCTCTTTGGTAATCAGCGTTGACAAGCTTCGCTGCCTACCTTTCTTCACTCAAGTCCATGTCAGAAGCGAGGCTACTATCTGTCACACTTGAAGGGCCGTGTTCCTGTTCCACGGCGTAGATTCCGGTAAGATAGTTTCATTTTATTTCGATATGTGAATGTAATGTTTACGAAACAATGTACGGTCCCAGTGGGACTCCTTTTATTTTAATAAGGAATCATGGGTTAATATCTCCTGAGGGGGGTTATTGAACAGGGGGGGACTTTTAATCATGTTTGTTAAATGGTTCTATCTGCAAATGTGTAGCTTTACGGAACATAACAGCCTTCTTTTAATGACGCAATCTTTCCAGATTGCGCTCCCTTTTTGTGACTGGCACGGTGCACCTCGTGACGGGTGCGGTTACGTTGTTTTTCACTTCCGTATGCTGACTGTGGGTGACTGAGAGTCTTGCTCGTGGGTTGTCTGGTTCACAGAAGGTGGTGAGTGCCCCAGCCATTGGGGGTTTTAAAGGGTGCCAGTAAGTTGTTTTTTTTTTTTGTCATTTTGGACAAGATTATGGAGGATTCTGATATGCGCGACACGGATGCCTCCTATACGAAGGATGTGTCTTGTGATGAATATGAAATAGCCTGGGTAATCAATGCCCATCAGTTATGTTCCGATTGCCATTCTAGAGTACTCTCTTCTCCCGAAGCAGGGAGCTTAGAGTGCGTTGAGCCATCCGCCTCCAAGGTTTCCATGACCCGTGAAGCGAGTGCCCCAGTCCATTTCCCGGCTACGCAAGCAGGTGTCCCTATGGCCTTTACTCCTCCGGAGGGTGGCTTGTTTCCTCCAGAGGTTACAGCACGGTTCCGCATGGCCATTTTTATGGCGCTGAATAATTTATATCTCCCAAGTGAAGTATTTCTGAGATACTGTCCATGTTCTGTTAACCAGGGCCTGTCGAGCGTGGGATCGCCCAATTCTTCAGGGGCCCCTATCTCGGGGCCAGGTTCTTCAGTTGATCCGGCGAGGGATGATTTTGCCTTCCATTATAGGCTGGCTCTCCTTTGTGTTCTTTTAAGACATGTTTTGGCAATGTTGGAGGATCCCAGTCCTAGCGGGCCGAGGGATCCAAGGCCTTAGAAGCTGGATGGCAAAATGGATATGACGTTTGGGGATGAAGCCAATCTTCTTCTGGGGTCAGGTAATTGACCATTAATCCTTGATGCTCTGTTAGGGGCTTTGAAGGCGGTGTCTTCAGTTCGATTCTCTGGGATGGCGAGCAGGGTACAGGGTTCTCATTTGCCTTCAGGTGTTGGTGGCTACCTTGCCTATGCGTTTAGCACGTGTTAACGCTTCGCTTGCCTACAAGATTTCTTTGCAATCCAAATGCCGTGGGTCCTGAATCTTAGACCGTTAAGGAAGTCCTTTGTGACTCTTGGGTTTGAGACTATTGCTAGATCA
This sequence comes from Bombina bombina, assembly GCF_027579735.1. Classification (NCBI taxonomy): domain Eukaryota; kingdom Metazoa; phylum Chordata; class Amphibia; order Anura; family Bombinatoridae; genus Bombina; species Bombina bombina. The sequence continues at coordinate 528,099,049 of NC_069503.1, forward strand.
CCAAGTCTATGGACTTTAGAGGTGTGTTCCTCCTTGTAGGAGGCAACTTAGGGTTCCACTGGATGTCGGATCTTCGATTGATTCCGTTTTCAAGGACCCTGACCTAGGTCTGTGTCTCTCCATGGATGGGTGTGGACGGTTCGATCTCAGACTAGATGTTTGTGGTCCCGTGGACCTCTCTCCGTAGAGGCTGGGGCTCTGTGAGAGATGCCTATCGTTTTGCAGCTTAGGCTTTAGGTCCTTCTGACGGTTCCCTACTGGTCTTCTGGCGCATTTACGCTGTTCCTGTATCTTCACCTGGGTTGGCGATATGGCCGAGGGGTCTCATGGTAGGGTGGTTTTCCGTTGTGTGTTTCCCTTCTCTTCTAGAGCGGGGGTACGGTTCGCCGGGTTCAGAGTTACCTTAGTATTTGGAGCAACCTGTGGGTCCTTGGTGGCTTGCCTTGTAAGGGCCTTTTCCCTTCTTGCTTTCCAGAATCCTGGAAGGGAAATTGCGATGTAGTGACTGTTCCTGCAGTGAGAGGCTGAAGGTTTGATTCCTATTGGGCTCCTGCTATATTTTGGATTCTGATATATCTATATCTGATATATATATATATATATATATATATATATATATATATATAAAACAAGTGTTCCTTGTTTTTAGAGAAGACAGCCGTGTAGAGGGTTTCGTACCCGAGCACAATGTATATCCTGACTCATGGTAGCATACCGTTTGTAGTAGCGGTCAGCAGTCTAACCGGGGGCTTTGTTCCTACTTTGACCCTTCCTTTCTCTTCCGGAAGTCTGGGACTCTTGTCTTTAGTTTTGACTAGCCTTTGGGCTGGGACCATTATCCTAGAGGGAAGATTGGGGGTCGGTTACTCTATGCAGGGTTGACAGTTTTCTTTAGAGTCTGTTCTCTCCTTTGTGTGAGGTCTTGAATTTCCTCCTCCTTTTCCACTGGTGTTCGGTGCTGGGAGGGGATGCTCCTTGGAGCCCGATATTCGGAGGGCTGTGAGCCCTTGGAAGGGTTGCAGTTGAATCCAGCTACAGCTATTGCACTTTGTGGGTTTAACCAGCTACAGCTATCTGTACTTTGACTGGGTTTTAGCAAGCTTTGAAACGCCTTTCGGTGTTTGGGTTTAGCAATGGTGAGTAAGCTTGCTACCTGGAAGCTGATCATTGGGAGTTCCTGTTCAGACTGTTGGTGTTCTTTTTGGAGAACTCTTTACTAGCTGCTGGGATAGTTATCCTATTTCTGTTGTCTCTGCTGTCTAGCTTGCAGGTCTAGATCTAAAATGATGCAACGGGGAACTCATGGTTTTCCTGAAGTACCTTTGGGTATGGTACAGGGTCAGGGATATGAGGGTGTTCCTCGTGTCCTTTTTGGAACATGTTTCCCTGTGTATGGATCTCTTTTTCTTCGCTCCTTGTGTTTCTACGGAGTTCGTCTCCCTGGACGTTGCTATTGTACGACAACCATGGGTTGTTCTTTGTTCTGCAGAGTGGATTGACCCTTTGGATTTTTCATGAGAATCTGTTCTCCTCTTTGGGGGCAGATAGCTGTCCTTGTCTTGGCCGGGTACCTTCATGGGAGCCGTGACCGACTCCTCGGAGGTTGTTTGGGCTTGACGGACTCTGGGACTGCGTGGTTTAATTTGGCTTTGCCGGCGGTGTAACTAATGTGCAGTTAACTGGGCTTCGTGTTTTCTCCCGGGTCGTCTATATTTTTAAAGGTGTCGAGTAATCAGGCTGTGGTGCCTCTCGAAGGGGCCGCCTTTTGTACCCACCCGTTGTTTGCATTTAGTGTCCTCTAGCTTGGGTATTCTTTTCCCAAAATTAATTAATGCAGCTGTGGACTCTTCCCTTTTAAAAAGAAAAACATAAATTATGCTTACCTGATCATTTCATTTTCTTATGAAGGGAAGAGTCCACAGCTCCTGCCCGTGTTTTTATCTATGAGACGGCTGTCATTTTTTTGTTCTTCTGGCACCTTTTTTCACCCTGATATTTCTCCTATTGTTCCCTCGGCAGAATGACTGGGGGATGAGGGAAGTGGGAGGAGTATTTAAGCCTTTGGCTGGGGTGTCTTTGCCTCCTCCTGGTGGCCAGGTTCTGTATTTCCCAAAAATAATGAATGCAGCTGTGGACTCTTCTCTTCAGAAGAAAAGGAAATTATCAGTTAAGCATAATTTTATGTTTTTAGCTTATTATTGGCTTAAATGTTATCCCCCATGGTCAGTAAGATCAGCTGGATGGTGTGCCCATTATATAGGCCCTGGGGAGAACACTGTGATATACGGGTGTCACCGGTAAAGATAGATATTTCATACAAAATTATGTTTACTGCTTGTTTTGAGGGGGTTTCTATTATGCATTTAAAATTATATGCTAACAATTGTGTGCACATATGGGGGGGGGTTGTAAATAGTATATGTGTACTCAGGGGTGAAGTCGAGCATGAACGCATGGGAATGGAGTGCTGCACTATTTTTGCAGGAGGAATTAAGTTCTCTTTGGACAGAAAACAGAAACACTTCAGTAAACACTGCTGGTGAGAGGAGCTGTAGCACAGTCTGGTTAGAGGGATAGTGAGATCCTCTAGTAATGGGCAGTAACACTTCCTACATACAATACACTAAATGCAAGCCTGTCAGCGGTACTGCTGTGTGATCACCCTGCACTGTGTGGAACATATGGTGCTTACATTTCTGTGTGTCTTGCTCTGGGGTTATTTAGCTCCCCTCAGCAGAAATAGGACTATTGCACCTTAAATGGGCGAGACTCTGTGACAGAGGAGGATTCTCAATCCCAAAGGCAAAAATTAAACCCTTCATCAGATTTAATTTGTAATAGTGTATTTGTGTGTATGTATGTGTATATATATATATATATATATATATATATATATATATATATTTATATTTATAAAACCATATTGATTGTGATTGAGGGTGAAAGTCTTTTTTTTTTTTGTCGGACTTGACCCCTGTGTGTACTAAACCTCTTAGTGTGACTCAATGAGCCCCTGATACTACCATATTTTAAATCAAGAGTATACCAATTTTTGTTCTTTCTACTAAATGCAAAAAACAACAACTTTTTGTTATGATTTTATTTGCACAAAACACATTTAGAAATGTCTTTCAACTGCAGGACATAATCCCAATAACTGAAGAGAAATTAGCATCACTCAGCAATCTAGTTATCTTCGGTCAGAATTCAGGGATTTAATAGTAGATCTCAGTCTGCTGGTTAAGATGGGTAACAGTTTGCTTTAATGACGTTGTAAAGAAGACCACCCTTTGCAAGCTAGAGCATGTCATAGTTTAATAAGCAGCTGTCCAGTCCTTGCGGTGTGCCTACTAGTTTGTGTGCCGTTTGCATGCTTCCCTCAAATGTAATTGTTCTGTCCACTGGTATTTCATATTCCCTCTTTCTCTTTCCTTCCTACTGCAAACCTGTCTCACCTTTTCTGCTGGTTTAACGCCTACTTATAGGCACTAGAAAGACAAAAAGAGTACTTTGACTGCATTAAGAATGAACGGGATGAGCTCAGAGATGAGCTGACCGACATGAAAGCAAAAATGAATGTAGGCAAGGTACAGTATGTCAGCCTTACGGCATTTTAAAGTGACAGGAATGAAATATTAGTTTTAATTTGACACTGTTGTTTCATTGTATTTCTTTTAATAATAGTCATTGTTTTGTTTTTTTAACTTTAAAGGGACAGTAAAGTCAAAATTAAACTTTCATGATTCAGATAGAGCATTCAATTTTAAACAACTTTCAAATTTACTATTATTTAATTTGCTTTGTTCTCCTGGTATGTTATGTTGAAAAGCATACCTAGGTAGGTTCAAGAACAGCAATGTACTACTGGGAGCTAGCTGCTGATTGGTGGCTGCTCATATGTCTTGTCATTGGCCCACCTGATTTGTTCAGCTAGCTCCCAGTAGTACAATTCTGTTTTTTTTTTTCAACAAAGGATACAGAGAGAATGAAAAAAATATAATATTGTGTCTGAATCATTAAAGAAAAAACATGTTGGTTTCATTTCCCTTTAAGTAAGTTAAGTAAAATTCTGAAGTTAGCAGTTTATCACACACAAAAAATTATCAAAGGTATTTAAAATAAGTATTAAATATAAATCCTAGAGAATACTTTCTTAATATAAGAATTTATGAATTGTTATTATTCCTAACCTTGTTATCTGATATACTGAGCTGACTTGCAGTTGTTTTTTTTTCTATTGTATTTTTTGTTTTGTTTTTTTACTATAAAAATGTAAATGGAATATATTTCTCTAATTTCAGAAACATGGTTTAGTTATTATCCCAGATGGTACCCCCAATGGTGATATAAATCATGAGCCAGTGGTTGGTGCAATAACAGTGGTATCCCAGGAAGCCGCACACGTTCTGGAATCTGCCGGAGAAGGACCACTTGGTAAGTTGTACATATATATATATATATATATTTATATTTATTATGGTCTTACTACATTATAAATGTTGAAAACAGTAACATTCCTCACCTTGAACCTAACTAACCCCTTGTAATTATTATAATGTATGCAGGACAATTTAGGTATCTCTTTACTTACCTTTTGACATCCACTGACTGCTCGTTCACTTCTTCACTTTCTTTTCTGTGTTGTATACAGTCCCTTCAGCCTATTAGAATCATATTAGTGGAACAATAGATTTAAAGTGTTACACTCCTGATTTCCCAAGTCTTGGCATATGCAATCAACTTCACACAGTCTAGTCTGTCTGTTGGTACATGGCAATATAAGCAGTGATCCACAACGTGTGTTTGTTTTGATAACTGCTTATGTTGTGTATTGAATGACGACTGTAGCGCATGCGTTCAGCTTCACAGAACCCAGAAATCAGGAGTGCACACTAGAAGTAGTTGGTGGACATTTTGAACCCAGAAAAAAAGGGTTGTGCAGACAGCAGTTTTCAAAAGGTCAATAAAAGGGTGCCTTTTTAAACACACTTTGTTTTTTTGTTTTTTAAAGAAAAATGCCTTTTATACAGCAAAAGGATAATACTAGGTTAATTAAATGAAAGGGTAGGTTATTAACTTTAAAATGTACTGCCTCTTTAAATAAGTTACATTACAAAACAAAATACTGATGCAGCCAAGGGTTCAGTTGCTGCCTTTACTTCTCTGCAGAGCACTTGACATGCAAATTTGGTGCAGTTAGCACATTTGGGTACTGGAGTGTTAACATAATGAATGGGGATACTTAGCATCCTCTAGAACTGCTACCATTCATGGTATGAACGTCTCAAATTTAAATTGGGCAATCCATAAAAGTAGTTATATATTAAGTGTAATATATTTGAACCACCATATAAACTGACATTTTTATTTTCAATTTGACTTCTCTACCACAGAGCCGCTGAGAATTTGTGTTATGCGTTAGCTAATGTACAATTGCACTTATGTCAGGAACAACAAAAAATATAATTATACCTCTGAGGCTCTATTTTTCTTATTGTTATCTTCCTACTGTTTACGCTTGTTATCATTTATGGATGAAATGCATTGGGCAAGCATCTAAAAGTAACCAAGAACACATGCTTTTTTTGGAGTAAGCGTACCTTCAAACATTTGAAGAAAGACAGTTCTCTTTTTATTTATTTTTTACTTATTTCAACAGCTGCTTGCGATTACTGTATATGACCACAGGAATTTTCTTTAGCTCCATTCTGTATTTCTGGCAGTGTAATTCTAGTCTTGCTACACAGAAGGTGAATTATATATAATTTATCTTATTTTTAGTTCATCGTAAGCCCTAACAAAGCCACTTTCTTCAAAGTTTACAAAAAATATTGTTTTCATTTTAACTTTCACATCCCCCTTGTACTTTGCCTATTCTGTATCATAACATATAAAATGTTTTTAATCTTATATAATTGTCTAGTTTCCTGGTACAAAAGAAGCGACAAGTTTAATATTTCTTTTGTTTGAAGAGGTACACGCAGAAGCAGCTATTTAGTTATAAGTTATAATAGTTTCATATTTCTCTGCGCAGTGTTTAAAGAGTCAGAGATAATGTTGAATTATGTTAGTCATTTAGAAATGACAAACATATGGTTGGCTGTGTCTCCTAAGCTTTAAGTCTTAGCTCATGTTATAAATTAGTTTTGTTAGTACTTGAAAGCACATTTTATTATCAACAGTAGAATTTAGCATAAATCCTCTAGAGTTTCTTCATGTTTTCCAAGCAATTTCCACATATGGCCTGTAAATACTATCAGTTAATATCCATGTTAACAAATACATGTGTCATGTTGGAAAACAGAGTTCAAAACCTATCCATTGCAGCGACTGCTACATTTGATATTTGGGAATACTATTGATACATTCTCTTCCTAAAATGTTTGAATTCTATTAAAAAAAAAATTATCCTGGCTGTGACACATCAACACAATTAAAATGACGCTTTTACCTAATCATCTTTACTTATTCCAGACATTGCTAATTGGAATCCTTGCACAGTTTATGTCCTTAAAACGTGTGATGGGGGACTTGGTGTCCTTAATTATTATCACACTTCACACTTCATGGGTATAATAGTCTGGAATCAAGCCAGAAAATCAAAGCCTTGGGTACAGCTGTAGGCCTCAAAAGCTGGCACTGATAGAAAGTATAGACCTTCAGTAAACAGTATATCCAGTTCTATTATTATTATCAGGTATTTATAGAGCACCAAGATATTCCGCAGCGCTCTAAACATAGGCGATATGCAAGATAACCTTTATAGGGATCAAATGAGTAGAGGGCCCTGTTGAGAGTTGCACTGTTGTAGTCGGCTCTTTTGAAGGTGATCTACAAACAGCTGGGCTCATAGGCTTACATGCTAAGGGGTTCAAGGGGATAGCAATGAAGTTAGGAAAGTTAGTGTAGGTTGCATGCATCCCTGGAGAAGTCCTGTAAACAGGAATGGGAGGAGGTAACAGGAGTGGAGGAGAGTAGGAGATTGTGAGCAGAGTGAAGGAGACGGGAGGGAGAATATCTGGAGACAAGGTCTGAGATGTAGGGGGGAGCAGTGCAGTTGAGGGCTTTGTATGTCAGAGTGAGAATTTTGTGTTTAATCCTGGAGGCAAGAGGAAGCCAGTGAAAGGGGTTGGCAGAGAGGTGCAGCAGATAAAGAGTGATGTGTAAGAAAGATGAGCCTGGCAGAGGCATTTATTATGGATTGTAAAGGAGCTAGGCAGCAGCTAGGGAGACCAGAGAGGATGGAGTTGCAGTAGTCGAGGATGGAAAGGATGAGAGAGTGGATTAAAATCTTTGGTGTGTCTTGTGTAAGGAAATGTCTAGTTTTAGTGATGTTTTTAAGGTGGAAGCAGCAGGCTTTAGGCAAGGACTGAATGTGAGGAGTGAAAGAAAGATCTGAGTCAAGTGTGACCCCAAGACATTGGGCATGTGGGGTGGGGTAATGATGGAGTTATCAACAGTTATAGAGAAATAGGGGGTGGAGATTTTTGAAAAAGGTGGGAAAATAAGGAGCTCAGTTTTGGAGAGATTTAGCTTGAGTTAGTGAGAGGACATAGCACGGAAGGAGATAGGTCTGGTGCAGAGAGGTAGATTTGGTTGTCGTCGGCATACAAATGATATTGAAAACCGTGGGACTTAATTAAGGAACATCTACATTCTCAGTATAATGTAGATTTAGAAGGAGACCAAGGACAGGGCCTTGCAATACCCCAACAGAAATTGGTAATGGGACAGAGGATGCCCCAGAGAATGCTACATTAAAGGTACGGTTAGACAAACAGGAAGAGAACCACGAGAGAGCTGTGTCGCAATTGCTGATGGATTGGAGGGTTTGGAGCATTAGAGGGTGGTCAACAGTATCAAAGTCTGCAGAGAGATTAAGGAGGATAAGCAGAGAGATTTTGCTGTATGTAGGTCAATGATAAGCTTAACAATTGCTGTCTCTGTGGAGTGACGGGTGCAAAATCCAGATTGCAGTGGGTCAAGGAGGGAGTTTAATGTAAGGAAATGGGATAGACGTGCATATACTAGCTTTTCAAGAAGCTTTGAGGCAAGAGGGAGTATGGAGATAGGGCAGTAGTTGGATTGGGAGGTTAGTTTGAGAGAAGGTTTTTTGAGGATAGGTGTGACCAGTCCATGTTTAAGAGTTGAGGGAAATATACCAGTGCTGAGGGAGAGGTTAAAGATGTGTGTGAATATAGGGGTAAGGGTAGAAGAGAGGTAGGGATATAGCTGTGAGGGGATGGGGTCAAGGGCACAGGTAGGTGAGAGGACAGTATAGGGCAGAAACTTCTTCCTCTGTAACAGGGACAAAAGAGCTAAATTTATGGCTATGTAGGTTTTGGATGATTGGGAGCTTTTGAGGGGGTAGGAGACCGGTAGTATGTTGAGAGCTGATTTTATTCTGATGGAGTCGATTTTGTTATTGAAGTAGATGGCAAAATGAGTGTATGATTTCCGAGCTATGGTAGGTGGGGCCAGATTGTCAAGGACCAATGTAAGGGAGTTATAGTGACAGATTTGTCAGGGCAGGAAAAGAAGAGGATGGAAGAGAGGAGAGGTTCCAGAGAGCTAGCGAGCTGTTGCTTATCTAATGACTTGATGCTTCTGTGAAGTTTGGTGTGAGGGGAAGGAGGAGGGAGAGTTGTAGGGCGGGATGTAATGTTACAAAAGAGGAGATGATTGTCAGAAAGAGGAAAAGGTGAGTTTGTGAAGTTTGAGTCAGTCCATTGTCATTTTGGATTATGATTTGGAGTAAATGGCTAAATTCATAAAACATGGGGGCCGCATATCAACATTTTGGAATGTTGCCATGTATAAATATTTCCTAAAAATGTTACAGAGGGTTTATCTGAAATGCATAGCCATTTTTCAAGCTCTGAAGCTCGATAGCCCCTGCTCTCACACAACCAATCACATGGGAGCATCCAACTTAGAGATGTGAAGGTTTAGTCCAAAAGCAAGACTGTTGTGCTCTACATTAGTCATTAGGTATGTGTCACGCAAGTCTAAGCTAAGCAATTGCTTGTGTTTCTCTTTTCTTTTTTTGGGGGGCCAAAATTTTAATTTAATTTGACCATAGAGATTCACATTCAAGGTTTTAAGACAGCATTCAGACATATTTCCAGAACTACCCAAAATTGAGGGAGTAGTCTCTTGGATTTCTACTTTTTATATCTGTCACCATTCAATGCCTGTTGCTATCCTTTACCAGAGGAAACATTAAGTCAATATAAAGGCAGAAAATGTTCCTGTTACATGTGAAATCTGTTTAAAGGGATACTAAACCCAAAATTTTTATTTCATGATTCAGATAGAGCATGCAATTTTAAGCAATTTTCTAATTTACTCCTATTATCTATTTTTTATTGTTCTCTTTCTATCTTTATTTAAAAAGCATGAATGCAAAGCTTAGGAGCCAGCCCATTTTAGGTTCGGCACCCTGGATAGCGCTTGCTTATTGGTAGCTACATTTAGCAAACCAATAAGCAAGCATAACCCAGGTTCTGAACCAAAAATGTGCCGGCTCCTTTGCTTTAAATTCCTGCTTTTAAATAAAGATAGCAAGAAAACAAAGAATATGCTAATTTAGGACTAAATAAGAAAGTTGCTTAAAATTACATGCTCTAGATGCTCTTTGATGCTCTAGAGGGAGGTTCCGGTGGAGGAGGAGCTACATGCAGGTGCTGCACAGGTGCTGCACAGGTGCTGCACAGGTGCTGCTTAGCTCGTCTCTCCAGTCACTGGGAAATTGGTGGAAGGCTCCCGCACCAGCTCCAGGCTTTGGGGCTATTCCCCTGACAGATACCGCAGACCTACTCCAGAACCTCGCAGTGGCACGCCATCCCACTGTGCTGAGCCCCTTTGCTGGCTAATTGGTACTCCTGACTTCAGTTTGTGCCCACCGTCTATCTGGCTTTGGAAGCAATTTGAGGCTGTCGGTGCCTCAGCTGGCTGTTCCTGATCCTACTTTGAGGCCCCGCTACCCCTCTGAGGTCCAGCTCTCCCCCCCTCCGTGCGACTACCACCCCTGATTGAATTATCTTTATAACAACAAACCCGCAGCTTTCTCAACTTACCTGTTGCCCCTTTGGTCTCGGCGGGTCCCGCCGCCCTGGGCTCGCCCCTCCCCCTCCCCCACCGGTGCTGCGCGGGAGGGAGTTGGACTCGGACGGGCTGCTGGATCTGGCGTGTGGGCGCCTCTTCGCTTCGCTGCCCGCTTGGAGCGGAGCTATCCTCTCCCCCCCCACCGGTGCTGCGTGGGGGGAGTTGCCTGTGTTCTCTGTTTGGGGCGAAGGAACTCTGGTCCTGCTGATCTCGACTAGTCCTGCGGCGGCTCGGAATCGGAGGCCGCGGGTGGTAGGTGGACCAACAGCGCAGGAGGGGGTGAGTGAGTCTCTTCTAAAAAGTAGCGTGATATACACTGAACGGTAACGGTAAAAAACCGCAGAATTCACAAGAAGACACTGTTAGTATGGAACAATGCTGAGGCGGGATAGTTGAACTTGACACATAGAACTGATGACTGCATAAATTGAAGGGGCATTATAAGAAATCTCTACTTAAATTAAATGGACATATATCTGAGTTGGGGCATTTTTGAAATATCTCAGACTGAGAACACTACAAATTTCAGTTTAATAGACTGCCTAACGATCTGACTAGATCCATGTTCATATATGTTACAAGAGGACATTTTTAACACAGTGTAACATTGAAACAAGATAGCAAATACAGTTTTGTAGTTAAGTCTAATTGATGCACGTTGGACTGAGAATACTACAAAACCTTAATTTAACAGGTTGTTTAATGCTGTAATCAAACTTATGTTCTCATATGTTACTGGATTTGACTTTCCTTCTTTCTCCCTCCACCTCTCTGCTTCCTTTCTTTTCCTACCTTTTTTTTGCCTAAAACATAGGGTAATAATACAGATGGTTGTATTCCTAATCTCATTATGTGCTTAGTAATAGGGGTATAGGTAGTAACCCCTTACCCTGCAAAATAATTGCAGAAACCAATACAGCGCTAGATACATCACAGGGGTTAAAAAAAGGGAAAAAAAAGGGAAAAAAAAGGGGTGTTTAATTGAGATCCTGCACAGACCTAGAAAAAAGCTCTGCATATTACTACTGGCTCAAAAACAGTCTCATACATCCACTTTTTTTCTGTTTTTACTTAAAAGACTGAAAGTCTTTGACCACATTATATTGAAGACTATTGATTTATAAGAAAACAAATACAAATTTAGCACTGGGTAATAACCGTGAGACCTAGATCTTTGAAAGGTCTCATTTTGTAGTTCCCCCTAACATCAAAATATTTGAAAGTACTAGGATTTTGCCCTTTGTTTTTTTTTGTTTGTTTTTCCCCTCTCTCCCCTCCCCCGCTTAGACTCACAAACCACTTTACTCACACACTATAAATAAGATTCTCACACACACAGCTCTCAACCTTCAACTGACTTACTCCTAGCACTCACTTCCTTGACTGTTTGGCTTTTTTTCCTTTTTTTTTTTTTTTTTTTTTTTTTTTAGGGGCCCTGCCTCATCCCACACAACACTGCACTCTTTCCCCTTTTCCATAAAATTTGTACCACAATTGGATAAATCCAATTGAAAGTTATCACTTGAATTGGTGCAATTATAAGCACCCCACGGCTCAATCACGTTGCACGGGCCATTTACTAATCTCCCACTTTGCTTTTCCCCTCTCACATTCCCATCTTTTTCTTTTCCCCTAGGAAATTTTTTTTTTTTTTTTTTTTTTTTTTTCTTCTTTTTTCTCCAATTTTCACAAACTAGTATATGGATAAATTCCTTGGCATTCCCTATAAAACACCTTCACCAGGAATGGCAGGTAGACAGAGAGATAAGAAATCCAGGAACACACAGGACCCAGTGACTGACACTCAATTAATCTCAACAAGTACAGTTACATCTGAATTATTGAATGTCCAAAACTTAGTTGCCAATATCTCTGACGCTCTCTCCCCTAAATTCGACGCTCTAAGGATGGAGATTAAGCAGGATATTTCCTCTCTATCACAGGAAATTAGACAATTCTCCTCAAGAATGCAGGAGGTTGAACAGAGAGTATCAGATTTAGAAGATACAGTAGTAACACAAGGCACTAAGATGGATAGTATCAACAGCAGTAATCAAAAAATTCTTATGAGACTAGAAGATCTAGAAAACCGCAGTAGAAGAAACAACATTAGAATAATAGGCCTCCCAGAGGAGAAACAATATGAGGACTTAGCTTTTTTTGTTTCTGATACACTTAAGACAGCCCTCAAACTCCCACCCTTGTATAATAACATCCTGGTAGAGCGGGCCCATAGACTGGGTCCAGTACAGTCAGCCCAAAATCTCAGTAGGCCTAGACCTGTCATCATAAGACTATTGAATTACCAAGATAAAGTCTCTATTCTTCAATATTATCGTAAAACACAACCCCTCATCATTAATGGAGCTAAGATCCTCATATTTCAGGATTTCTCGGCTGAGACAGCCTCTAGGAGAAGAGATCTGGCACCTACATGCACTAAACTCATAAACGCTGGAATAAATGCAACTATATTATATCCAGCTAAATTAAAAGCAACTGTTAATGGAACAGTACATTTCTTTCTGGAGGCACACGCAGCCGAGAAGTTCTTCTCCTCTTTAAATTTATCAGCAACAGAGAATGCGGTCCCCACTTAGCCAGCATGGGCCTAATAATTTGGGATTGCCCCCACCCTGGGATTCATGGGGCAAATAGAGGTCATGTTAGGTATTACTCCCCCTCCCCCCTTTTTTTTTTTTTTTTTTTTTTTTTTTTACCCCCCCTCTCCTCATCTCTCTCACTACCTCCTTAAGCCACAGGCGCCATTAATGATACAGAGAAATAGAAAAATTTAGGATAGTTTCATGGAATGTTGGAGGAATCTCCACCCCAATCAAACGAAAAACCATATTGACGCATCTAAGGAAATCCCAGGCTGACATAGGATTAATTCAAGAAACTCATCTTAATTCAGAAGAATCTAACAAACTCAAATCCTCATGGGTTAGAGAGGTATATTTTTCGCCAAGCATAGGAAAAAAAAGGGGAGTGGCAATTTTAATAGGGAAAAGAGCTCATCTTGAGGTGACTCACTGCGAACCCGACCCGGGGGGTAGATATGTCCTGTTGAAGGTAAAAATCGCCCAGGAAATCTATACAATTTGTAATATTTATGGCCCCAATACTTTTGATCCAGAATTCTGGAATAGAATTCAAACTAAGCTTCTTCTCTATAATCAGGGACTTCTAATCATAGGTGGCGACTTCAACATGGCACCGCATTGTCCGCTAGATAGACTTAGAGAAGCCATGAAGCAGAAAAAACAGAAAAAGGATAATTTAGAATTTAAAATGATTAAGAAAATAAAGCAGAATCTAGCACTATATGATATCTGGAGAAGCCAGAACCCTGACACACAGGAATTCACATGCCTTTCAAAGGCGCATAAAACCCTGTCTCGAATAGATCTATTCCTTGTGGATGAGCGACTGGGCGCTCTAAGAGCACATGCAGGTATTGCCCCTATATTGCTATCAGATCATGCTCCTATTAATCTAGACATTAATCTTGAACATCCAAGATTTAAATCCTCGCGTTTCTATTTCCCTTATTACCTAACAACGGACATGAAGTTTAAAACTCACCTCAGATCTAAATTTGAGGAATACCTCCACTTTAACTTAGAATACATCGATCACCCAGAATTATTCTGGGAAGCCGCTAAAGCGGTGCTCAGGGGTGAAATCTTAGCGTATAACATAACCCTGACTAAAAAACTGAAGGTAAGGGAGAGTGAGATACAAAAAGCACTAACCAATGCGTACAATAAATTTATGCTACATAAGAACCCATTAAACTGGTCGAAATATGTGCAAGCTAAGGAAGCCCGGGACACATTTGTTTTAACTCGACAAACACAAAAGGAGTTAAAAATCCAGGCTAAATTATACAGATTTTGAACAAATCTGGAAAGATGCTGGCCAGAATGACCAGCAATGAGAAAAAGCAATCTCATATAGAAGAAATTCATGAAAAGGGTGAGCAAATTCTAAACCCAGACAAAATTACATCTATACTGGTGAAATATTATCAAGATTTATACTCATGTAAAGGCTACGACCATGACAAGGCAGTGGAATTCTGGAATAAGATTGAAAATCCAATACTGGTGGATGATGATATTAGCAGGCTCAACTCCCCTATATCAGCGCAAGAAGTGTCCGAAGCAATTGCAGGGCTATCTACAAATAAGGCAGCTGGTCCGGACGGCCTACCTAGTGAATTCTACAAAATACTATCTCCAGAAATCTCCCCGTATTTAATAAATCTATATAATGATTTTTACATGAATGGCAAATCACCTACATCTGCATTTTCTGCATCTTACACGACCTTGATTCTTAAGGAAGGGAAGGACCCAAGGCTCAAAGAATCTTATAGGCCAATAGCTTTACTTAATTCAGACTACAAGATCCTCACCTCTATCTTAGCAGCTAGATTACAGCAAATACTACCACAGGTGATCCATCCGGATCAAGCTGGCTTCTTGAATGGACGAAACTCCTCGGCAAAAATAAGGGAGGTAATACTTACACTAGAATATCTTGAAAGGGCCGCTCGGACGGGAGGGGGGAGAGGGGAGACGCTCATAGTACCAGATATGGCTATTCTTTCTATTGATGCAGAAAAAGCATTTGATTCTGTTACCTTCAGGCATCTCAATACATCCATGATAAAATTTGGAATCAAGGGCAAATTCCCTAAATTCGTGGAGAATCTTTATAAAAATTCAACTACACGGTTGATTATTAATGGCGGCATATCTTCATCTATAACTCTTGAAAGGGGAACCCGTCAGGGGTGTCCGCTCTCCCCCCTCCTGTTCAATGTGGCCATTGAGCCCTTAGCAATTATGATACGGCAAAATCTAGAAGGAATAAAGGTCTCAAATCATGAGATGAAAATTGGATTATACGCAGACGATGTACTTGTCTACATATCAAATACTAAAATCAATATTCCAAAACTTATGCACATAATAGATCACTTTGGATCCTTCTCAGGATATAAAATAAACCCATCTAAGTCAGAAATTCACTGGATCTGCAGGGATAAAAACTCCTGTACAGATAACCCCTTTAAAAGTATAACAGATTCATTTAAATATCTAGGAATAAACATTCCAGTGAACTCCGAAAAGTTATATGAATTCAATATACCCCCTATCATTAGGCAAATTAAAGAAAAATTGAGAACTTGGCAGACACTGCCTCTCTCAATTTCGGGCCGAGTGGCATTATTTAAAATGATTATCCTCCCCAAATTGCTATATATACTTATGAATGTCCCAGTGATTCTTTTTGAGAGGGATGTAAGACTGATCAATAGCTTAATTAGTCAATTCTTATGGCAAGGGAAAAAAGCGCGAATCTCCCTTAATAAACTTTTTCTTCCAGGTGATCTGGGTGGCATGGCACTCCCAGACATTAGATTATACAATCTTATCTCTTTGGCACGAATAGCAAGTGACTGGATCCTATCTAAGGATTATATCTTAAATAATCAGCTTGAAATAAATATCTGTGATCCTTATTTACCCGTAGCACTTCTACACTCCCCTCCCAAAGAGTTACCTGCAGAAATTAAACGACTTAAATCGATTTCCAATCCTATTAAAGCTTGGTGGAAAATATCAAAACTTCTGCCTTATAATCCCAAGATTTCAAACTACCTCACCTTGATCGGGAATCCAAAATTTCAGCCTGGTCTGCAATCTGAGGTCTTTAATAGATGGCACAAGAATGGGTTAAATAAGTTGATCTTCTTGATAGACGATGATAGGAAGACTATTAAAACATTTGAAAAGCTAAAAGGAGAATATAATTTACCTAATAAAGATTTTTTTGCATACCTGCAGATTAGGCATTTTCTCTTGGAAACAACTAGAGAGACAGGGTGGTGCTGGAAATTAGGCAAACTTGAAAATTGGCTTACTTCTATCAAGGTGAATCGGATGACTATTACAGTCTGCTATCATCTCTTAAATATTAGTAGGGGCAACCAGAACCTAGTAAGGCTTGCCTTAACATGGACCTCATTGTCAGAATGGAACAGGGTCGACTTGAACACAATCCAGCAATCTATAAGTAAAGTAAAAAAAATAACACTATCAGCTACCTGGCGGGAAGCACATATTAAAATCCTTCACAGGGCATATTTCACTCCGGCAATGGGTCGTAGGGTTCATAACTCAGGTTTTGACAAATGCCCTAAATGTTCACTCCCTGCAGCTGACATAGAACATATGTTCTGGTTTTGCCCAAAAGTGAGAACTATCTGGTGCAAGTTAGAATATTGGCTAAATAAGGTGCTGAAAATCCCTCCTGTAATCTTTACCCCACATCAAATTATATTCTGTATAGACAATCAAACCAAATGTCACCCTAATGATAAATTAATATCTATCTCCATATTAGCTACTAGATACCTAATATGTAAAAAATGGAAAATGCGCTCAGTACCTAGCGTGTCCGAAATTCAGAACTGCTTAAAAAAACAATGTCTTCTAGAGCAAAAGGACACAGACATAAATAATGAAGATGATATAAGAAATTTCTTTAACAAATGGGCAGCATATATTAAATCACTCCCTGAAAATGAAAAGGAATATATGATCTTCCCTTTCCAAAACTCTGAATTAGTATTGTTGGGCATATGGTAGATAGGAGGTTGGGAGAGATGAGAGAGAGGTGCTTATTATTTCCCCCCCCCCCTTTTTTTTTTTTCTTTTTTTTTTTTTTTTTTTTTTTGTGTGTTGACTTGCTTTATTATTTTACCCCTGTTTTTTCCTTGTTTTTTTTATATATAAAATTAGAAAATAGAACTATAAATAATGAATTTTCCAGATATAGAGATACAGGTTAGAGACTGAGGAGGGAGGGTGTATTAAACCTTACTTATTTTAATTTTTTCTTATTTTTTGGTATGTGTTTTTGCTTAGTGTTATAAAAAACTAAAAAAATAACAGTGAAAGGTATAAGAAGACAGTAAGAAGTGCCTGCTTGGCCATAGATGTATGTTGAAATATTGCTGAGAGAATGAATTAATGTTCTATCTCTATGTGTAATTCAATTTTTTTAATCTAGCAGAAAAATGTGAATTCATTATATTTTATTTTGTACATCGGTACCCTGTAATGCAACTGTCTTGATAATACCGTTATACTGTTGAAATTTAAATAAATGATTTAAAAAAAAAAATGGTATGC
Organism: Bombina bombina; assembly: GCF_027579735.1. Taxonomy (NCBI): domain Eukaryota; kingdom Metazoa; phylum Chordata; class Amphibia; order Anura; family Bombinatoridae; genus Bombina; species Bombina bombina. The sequence continues at coordinate 528,116,367 of NC_069503.1, forward strand.
TCTTTACGAATCTTCAAAGAAAAAACTTGGGTTTCATATCCCTTTAAAATGTTGGGCAAAAATACTGTGCCTTAACTTTCCTTCTCCTCTCTGACTAGTGTCAATCTTGCTGGCACACAGAAGAATTCCTCCTAGACATTAGCAGAGCACTCATTTTTGCAGAGCTTTTCTAAATGTATGTAATTGTAACCCTTTAATTTCTGCATTTGTCATTTTTGTTAGAATTTAAAATAAATTGCTTTTCCATTTAAAGAAAGTGACAATTTTTTTTCTTAATACCTTCTAGGGACTTCAGTTTTACATTGAGATATTATTCTGTGATCCCCATAAAGGGTAACCCCTTTGTGTGCCTCTATCTACATTTAGATAATTACTTATCCTTACTTTTATACTTTACACTATATAGCAAACTGGTACAGCTCACGTCTCTAGACATCATGCTGACCGTTTAGAAGAGTGATCCACAGATAATTTAACCGCTTCTCATCAACAGTGTTTGCTATGTCTACGTCTCATGCCTGGTCAGAGTTGTGTGATATTGAATTTGCAGCAAAGTGCTCAGGGATTTACAACCTACCAGAATTATCTCCAGGACGGCTCTTCTGACTTGTCCCCTAATTTAAATCCCCTCTGCAATTTCAGAACTGATGTCTATTATACCTCTACCAGTTAAATGCAGACTATTCCAATGGGCAGAAGAGAATTCTTCACATGCTTTAGGCTAATAAGGGACATCCCTCAGGAGCAACCTGTCTAGGTACCCTGCACAAATCAGGAGTACAATGGAATTAGAAATCTGCTCTTCTGAGGAAGATTATACAGAAACCCAGGACCCCCTTTGATGAAGCAGAAGAAGTGTCCTTTAATTTAAGGTTGGAGCACATACATGCTCTCTTGTGGGAAGTTTTAATAGCCTTGTAGGTTAAAAATCCTCCAGCTATAGACAAACAGTCTGTTAAGAAGATTATTATTTATGGCAGGTCCTAAAAAGCTGTCTAACTTCCATGTACCTGATTCTGTTTCTGAACTAATCACAAAGGAATGGAACAAACCAGGTGTTTTTGTTTTATTTGCCAAATTCAAGAACATGTTCCCTTTTCTCTCCAAAAAATTGGAGGTATGGGAAAGTATTCCAAATGTGGATGGTGCAATCTCCACTCTAGCTTGGTGGACAACTATTTCTTTAGAAGACAGCATCTTGTTTAAAGGGCCACTTGGCGGCAGAGGTATTCAGCTCAAAGTACCTGGCTGTGAAGGCCCAAAAGAAGATTCTTGGGAAAATGGCTTCTTCTAAATACATAGCAACATCACTGATTGATGATACAAGCGGTGAAGTGTTAGACGAACTATATCAAGTAACTAAGGAATACACTGAGTGCAAGAAAGATGCTGAGAAAATTATTAAGAACCTCATCAAGATAGTTATAAAACTAGCTGTTCTGTACAGAAACAATCAGTTTAATCCGGATGAGATTGCAATGATGGAAAAATTCAAGAGAAAAGTTCACCAGCTGGCCATGACCGTGGTCAGCTTTCATCAGGTGGAATATACATTTGACAGAAATGTACTTTCAGCATTGTTGAATGAATGTCGTGACCTGCTTCATCAAGTCATCCAGCGCCACCTTACAGCAAAGTCTCATGGACGTGTCAATAATGTGTTTGATCACTTTTCAAATTGTGATTTTTTGGCTGCTTTATATAATCCATTTGGACCTTACAAACCCCATCTTCAGAGACTCTGTAATGGTGTGAACAAAATGCTTGATGAGGATAACATTTAAGCACTTGACTAATAAAATATTCAGACACCTTAATATTACATGCTGAAAAATAACTAGGAGCCATGAGGGTTTAATGCAACATGTAGAAAGGGGTATTTTACTTTTGGATCACCCATAAACCAAATGGATTCCTTCTGATCTGTTGCAATTTACCAATCCTCTACCAGGAGGTATATTCCTTTTGAAGTCATAATGTACAGATCAGTTACTGATACTTAAGGAAAATGCAGATGTCTGATTTCTAAGGAAATTAACCAAAAAGTGAATCTTATAGAGCTGCTGCATCTGGAGTGGTATTATTTATGACCTTTCAATAGGCCACATAATGTAACGTGATAGAAAACGGCACGTTTATTTTTTCCCTGTGTATGTAAATTGTGTATTATTCTGATACTTTGCGCATTTGTATGGTCTTGATATGTAAATGAATAAAAGGCAGCTTTCTTTTGCTTTTGTTCTAAACTAAAAAAACTAAAAAAAAAAAAAAAAAAAAAAAAAAAAAAAAAAAATTACATGCTCTATCTGAATCATAAAAGAAAAAAAAATTGGGTTTAGTATCCGTTTAACGTGAACCAATCACACTCAGAGAGAGGCTATGTATGGAACTTCTGCTACTCTTCTTAAATAAGCAATTGCAATATGTTCATTCTTATGAGCCTTGGGGACATTGATAAACCATTTGGCAATGATATACCATTGCATTTATTGAACACACGCTCACTCGTATTTTATGAGTCAGAAGCTCTTGAAAGAATAAAAAAAAAAAATAATTTCAGAATAAAAGTGGTTTTGGTATTCAGTAATAGAAAATGTTATTTATCACTAATAACCAAAATCTTCTAAGAAATTGAGTTTAATATACATTATATTACTCTTATTTTAAACAACAAACTATAGGATTTAAGGAAATGGCACTCTTTGTCCCTCAGTAGTTTGTTCATATCATAATTAAGCTGCAATATCTTTACTGTTAGGTATAGAAAAAAGAATAAATGTATGTTAGTTTGTGCTCAAACTAATATGATTTTCTTCTTAAATGGAAATAGTTCACAGCTGCATTCATTACTTTTGGGAAATAAGAACCTGGCCACCAGGAGGAGACAAAGACAACCCAGCCAAAGGCTTAAATACTCCTCCCACTCCCCTCATCCCCCAGTCATTGTTTGCCTTTCGTCCCAGGAGGTTGGCAGAGACTTGTTAGAATTTTTTTTATTTTGGTTTTTGTCTCTTATAGAGGATAGTACTCTTTGGCATGGGACAGGAGTTTTATGTAGTCCTTTTAGTCTCTCAGTGAGGGCTTGGATGAAAGTTAGAGACCGGAGATGAAGGAAGTTTCTTTCAGCAAAACCATCCCGACTCATATTAACAGCTCCTCAAGCAATCAGCGTTGTCGAACTTCGCTCTGCTGCCTGCTTTCTTCTCTCAAATCCATGGCGGAGGCGATGCTACTATCAGTCACACTTGAAGGGCCGTGTTCCTGTTCCACAGCGTTGATTCCGGTAAGATTGTTTCATTTGACTTTATTCGATGTACTGTAACGTGAATGTTTTCCTGTGAGGCTATACTCCTTGCGGGTTTAACTTATAACATAAGGGTCTCAGTGAGTCTATGTTAGTATCTTGGAATCGAGGGTTAATACCTCCTGAGGGGAGTTATTGGACAGGGGGGTTTATAATCATGTTTATTGTGTGATTCAAAACCTGCTTATGTGTGAGGCTTAGGGCTCGTGGTTTGGAACTTTGAGGCCTTTGGAAGTGACGCGACCTGTTGGCTTAGCAAGCTTTTTTGATTATACGGTTCACCCTGTGTCTGGGCGTGGTTATGCGCTGTTCCCATTTCCGCATTCCCGACCATGTGGCGACTGAGATATTCTAGTCCGCAGGGGTCTGGTCATAGGAGGTGGTGAGTACACCAGCCATTGGTGGTGTCAGGTGCCGTTTTTGTTTTTTACTGTTTGTAGACCATATTGCTATATCCTCTTTGCAGCTATGGGGGATTCTGATGCTGAGACTGTGCTCATTCCAGATTCAGTTACAGTGGATTCGATACTAAATACTTCCTCAGAAGTTGTTTTGGACATGTTAGTCCTGTGTTAAAACTGCCTCTTCTTTTCTTCCCCTTTGAGGGAGGATTTATGCAGCCTGCTGGTTCAGACCCCGAGTGCAGGTTGGTCCTGTTGGGTTCATTCGTTCATTGTGGCTGTTGAGGCATGTGGCGCTGTTCTGTTTACTGGTTTGGTAGAAGCGCAGGGTGCTCGGTTATAGTTTATTACATGTTAACTAAGCATTCGACAGGACCTGTAGGTCCGGGAGGCGGGTAGGATGTTCTGTCCCATTAGTCTTCGGTCATAGAGGACCGGTCAGGTGAGTTTCCGCTGCGTCACTCTATCTGACATCTGATCTCATCAGAACCTAGAGTTTCCTCCCCCATGCGGTGGAGGGCTGAGCGCCCCATTTCCACGGTTTGAGCGGTTTTGGCCTTTTGTTTTAAGGCTCTGGATTGTCCTTTTAGGGCTTGATCCATCAGCTTTTATGGAAAGCTGTCTAGCATGCGGATGGTTTGCAGTTTGCAGCCAGTTGCAGCTCTTGGCACCTTGGGTGCGTGTTGGCTGTTTGGAGTGTCTCTAGATGCAGCTTTTACTCTTTGACGTGAACTGTTTGAGTTTTGAGACCTTTGTGTCTTCCTCTACCTCCCGGTGAGTTAGATCTCCTTTTCGTAATCTACGTTTGATGGAGGATGGTTGATCCCTGTGGGGACTTTGTTCAGTTCGGGGTTCCCCGGAGCTGGGAAAGCCTAGTGCTTTTCTCTTCTCTGTGTCCTCTGCCTCTATGGAGGTGATGGGGAGACTAGCCCTGCTAGTAGGTTTTTTGGACCTCAAGGTATCCTTTCTGTTGTCCTGGGACTTGAGAAGTTCTTTAATTTGACTTCTAGTCTGGCTCCTTGGAGCTTGGAACTTTGACTAGGTGTGGTCCCTCCTTTTGGTCGGGGCTTTCAAGTTCCTCTTGCTATCTGGGTTCTCTGGATATGCATCCATTATTTTGTCTGGCTTTGTGGCCAGTCGGGATGTGTAGTCTAAGGTATGGTTGCCTGGACTATAGGTGCCCGGACCTGTTTGTTTTTGCTGAGATTCACGCTTTCTGGGGCTTCGCTCCTTTTTCCTGATCCATTTTGAGGTTATTTTGGATTCCTGGATCTCAGGGCTGGTCGTTCACGGTAGTGGGAACTTGGGCTGTGTCTTTGCTCCATCTACCTGACCGGGTCAGAGTTGGCCTGGTTTTCGGAGTATACTCCTTAATACTGAGTATCCCATGTCATCTAGGGGTTACCTGGGTGGCTTGCACCTCAAGGGTGTGGGTTCATACCCAGCTGCTGGCGTTGGATTTCTAATTTCTGGTGCACTTCACCTTAGGGTTGCATTCCCCTGGTCAGTTTGCCAGTGTACCCGTGGATTCTCTACTCTGCAGGTAAATGGATTGGCGGTGCCTCTGTTTGGCATGCGACTTGTAAGGGGGTCCTTTTTCATTTGCGTTGGGGATTTTTCTTCCCACTTAGCCGGTGGCTTCGGGCCTTCAGGACAGTTGTTGTCTTTCCGGTCTCTTCCCTTTTCATAGGGAATATTCTCCTTCCTATGGAGATGAAGTCCTTTTTTAGGACTTCTCTGGGTCAGGAGGTATAGGGTCGATGTGGTTCCGCCTTGGGCTTTGCCGGTTCCAAGTCAGACTGTGGGGCCTTGTTTTGATAGATACTTAACAATCTATGGCCTTGTCTGTGGTCAGAGTCAGGTTGTACTAGAACTCTGGTGGGATGGCTATTCCATCTTTACTCTCGTTCCTGTATCAGTTTAGGAATTCTTTTGTTCCTGTACTGGATCCCTGTGGCTGGGTTGGTCCAGCTGGTTATGGATCTGCAGGTCAGACTGTCCGAGCGGTCTAGGGGTCGCAGTATCCCTTGTATGTGAGAGTTTGTTGAGTATAGCCTGATAGCTCAGTCTGCTGGGAGATGGTTTCTCTTTTCTCCTTGCTCCTTCACAGGAGATGGTTTACTCTTCCTTCGGGTTCTGAGGGTATACTCTTCTTCTCGGAAGGCCTTGATGGAGGCTTGTGTTCCCCTTTTTTGGGGCCTGAGTGTAGGTCTGGCGGCTTAGGTTGCCTGGAAAGTGTCCTCTGTTGAGGAACTGTTTTTGTGCGTTCCTTTTCTTGTGGACTGCTTCTTATTCTTCCTTGTATAGGAAAGATTTAGAGTTAAGGAGTGTTGACGCAATTGAATGCTTATACCCCTATATTTTGAAATTAACGAAAGAAGTTTTTTCTTGATAGAAATTTTTTTTATAAATATTACACTGAACTTAATTTTTTTTTAATAACATTTTATTGACCCAAAGAAAAATATAACCTATAATTAAAAAGTATATATAAATATATGTACCACAACCTATATATGGTCTTAACAGATATTTGATTTACTGGTTTTTGGATATCTTGTTTTGGTGTGTTATTGTAGAGAAAAAAGTGGTTTTATCTTCAGATAATTTATGAACTTAAAGTATAAGACTCATCTAAGTATTGTACCTAGTACATTGAAAACCTAGTGCAATAGCCTAAAAAAGTCAAGTATACAATTATGGGTATTCAATAAATAAAGGGAAAGAAGGGGAAAAAAATCACATTTGAAACACTGTGTTACCATGTATATAATGGATTGTTTAAAAAGATAATAATAAAATAATGCAATTGCAAGTATCTACAAAAAGTAGATTGTAGAAATATCGATCTAAAAATATATTCTTTCTAGTAGTCGGCCGACAGGTATATAAAATCTATATAATCAACAAAAAAATATATATTTACAAAAGTAATGCCAGAGTTTGGTTAAAATACCACCGGTGGATTTGAATGTAAAATTATGTCTTGTTTAGGATAGTCTTAGACAGTTTGTATCAAATTGTACATATTCTTAGGTGAGCTGTGCTCCTTTTATTAAACTCGTGTTGCAAAGTCCTTGATGTAACTTCCTATAGTTGTTCACATGTGTCGGAGTGAGATCCGTGTGATACTGGGATGTTTGTTAGAGCTCTACGGTCTACAGAGGTGGTGCAGTAAGGAGCGGTTTTACTTACTGTGCTCTTAGCCGATTCTGGAGCCTGGTTCAAGTAGTTCCGCTCAGCTGGTCCTTCTTGCAAGATGTGGATTCTTCGCTGAGTTTGGGAAGCTATGTATCCACCTTTAGTTTGGTGTAATCCTTTAGCGGTCTGGTGTTTGACATGTAATTCCGGAGAAAAACACTGATGTATTTCAAATGCCTTAATTCAGTCTTTAAAGCGCTTGCAGTGGGAGTGGGTGAGCTCAAAACTTGGGCTTATAGCGGGTAGTTCCTTTAGCCACAGTGAGGTTGGTTCTTTAACATAGAAAAGTTAGAAATAGTCACAGTAGTTCGCTATGCGTTTCGGCCATTACACTGGCCTTTTTCAAGCTGTACTACTGTTTGGAAACTTGGCGGTCAATTCGCTTTAAAAAGGAGCAACAGAACTATGCAAGTCCAAAAACCACTTTTTTCTCTACAATAACACACCAAAACAAGATATCCAAAAACCAATAAATCAAATATCTGTCAAGACCATATATAGGTTGTGGTACATATATTTATATATATTTTTTAATTATATGTTATATTTTTCTTTGGGTCAATAAAATATTATTCCAAAAAAAATTAAGTTCAGTGTAATATTTATAAAAAAAAATTTCTCTCAAGAAAAAACTTCTTTCGTTAATTTCAAAATATAGGGGTATAAGCATTCAATTGCGCCAACACTCCTTAACTCTAAATCTTTCCTATACACCAAAGCAAGATATTTTTGGGGAAAATATCCTAGGAGCCAAGGCTTACCCTAAAAGGCAGCGCAAAAAAGTTTTATACTTCACCTACCAATTCTTATTCTTCCTTGCAAGCTCCTTTTGTGTCGTCCTGTTATGGACACTGTGTTCTTGAACTTGAGGTTTTTGCCTGGGTCTGTTACATGCTTTCATGGTCGATTACTTTGGTATTCTATGGGCGGGCGCCGGGAGGACTTTGTTTCTTCAGTTGCGTCCATGCTTGCAGAATGTTGGGGAGATGTTTTTCTGTCTCCGTGTCCGCATTATCCTGGTTTTCGCTTCATATTGGCATGGTCTCCTCTGTTTGGGTCCTTTTAGGTCTAAGTGGGCTGGGCCCACAAACGCTTGAGGTGTTTTCTCTTGTAAGTTGTATCCAGTCCACAGATCACCCATTACTTGTGGGATATTCTCCTTCCCAACAGGAATCTGCAAGAGGATCACCCACAGCAGAGCTGTCTATATAGCTCCTCTAACTGCCACTACCAGTCATTCTCTTGCAGCTCTCGACAAGAAAGGAAGTAGCTAGAGAGATGTGGTGTTTTTATTTAGTTTATCTTCAATCAAAAGTTTGTTATTTTCAAATGGTACCGGAGTTGTACTATTTTAGCCTCAGGCAGAAAGTAGAAGGAGAGTCTGCCTGTGGTTTTTGATGATCTTAGCAGGTTGTAACTAAGATCCATTGCTGTTCTCACACATAATTGGAGAGGTAACTTCAGCTGGGGGAATGGCGTGCAGGTTCTCCTGCTATGAGGTATGTGCAGTTTAAATTTTTCTAGAGAAATGAATATGCTAGAAAATGCTGTTAATACCGGATTTATTTAAGGTAAGCCTGATTACAGTGATTTAATAACAACTAGTATCATGCTTGCTGTAAAAGGTAATATTCTTATTACTTTCTCACATTACTGAAAAATAAAATGTTTGCTGAAAGTGTTTAAACGTTTTTTTTATACATATTGGTGATAAAACTTTATTGGGGCCCAGTTTTTTCCACATGGCTGGCTAGATTTTGCCTAGGGATAGTTTTGTTAGGCCCTCTCACTGTGAATACAGGTTGGGAGGGGCCTATTTTCGCGCCTAAATGCACATTAGATTTTGCAGCTTGAGACATCCATTTTCCCTGAAGGAGTCCCCTGAACACTTAGGACCTCTCTAAAGGGTTTTTGTGCCTTTCAAAGTCGTTATATGGGCAGGTAGGGCCACAGCAGAGCTGTAGCAGTTTGTTGTGACTGTTGAAAAAATGTTTATATCGTTTTTTTGATCCGGTTTTGAAACTAAGGGGTTAATCATCCATTTGCAAGTGGGTGCAATGCTCTGTTAGTCTATTATACACACTGTAAAAATTTCGTAAGATTTACTGCTTTTTATCACTGTTTTTCAATTTCTGACAAAATTTGTTTCTCTTAAAGGCACAGTACCGTTTTTATTTTTTGCTTGTTTACATTTATCAAAGTGTTTTCCAAGCTTGCTGGTCTCATTGCTAGTCTGTTTAAACATGTCTGACATAGAGGAAACTCCTTGTTCATTATGTTTAGAAGCCATTGTGGAACCCCCTCTTAGAATGTGTACCAAATGTACTGATTTTACTTTAAAAGATTTATCACCAGAGGAAATTGACAAGGGGGAAGTTATGCCGACTAACTCGCCCCACGTGTCAGAACCTTTGACTCCCGCTCAAGGGACTCCCGCTCAAGAGGCGCCAAGTACATCTAGCGCTCCCATGGCGTTTACTTTACAAGACATGGCGACAGTTATGGATCATACCCTTACAGCGGTATTGTCCAAACTACCAGGGTTACAAGGAAAGCGAGACAGCTCTGGGGCTAGAAAAAATACAGAGCACTCTGACGCTTTAGTAGCTATGTCTGATATCCCCTCACAATATGCAGAAGCTGAGGCAGGAGAGCTTCTTTCTGTGAGTGATTTTTCTGACTCAGGGAAGATGCTTCAACCTGATTCTGATATGTCAACATTTAAATTTAAGCTTGAACACCTCCGCGTGTTGCTCAGGGAGGTTTTAGCTACTCTGGATGACTGTGACACCATTATAGTGCCAGAGAAATTGTGTAGATTGGATAAATACTATGCAGTGCCTGTTTACACTGATGTTTTTCCAATACCTAAAAGGTTTTCAGAAATTATTACTAAGGAATGGGATAGACCAGGTGTACCGTTCTCTCCCCCTCCTATTTTTAAGAAAATGTTTCCAATAGATGCCGCTACACGGGACTTATGGCAAACGGTCCCTAAGGTGGAGGGAGCAATTTCTACCCTAGCTAAGCGTACAACTTTCCCCGTCGAGGACAGTTGTGCTTTCCTAGATCCAATGGATAAAAAGTTAGAGGGTTACCTTAAGAAAATGTTTATTCAACAAGGTTTTATTCTCCAGCCTCTTGCATGCATTGCCCCAGTCACTGCTGCTGCGGCCTTCTGGTTTGAGTCTCTGGAAGAGGCCTTACAGGTAGAAACTCCATTGGATGATATACTTGACAAGCTTAAAGCGCTTAAGCTAGCCAATTCATTTGTTTCTGACGCTGTTGTTCATTTAACTAAACTAACTGCTAAGAACTCAGGTTTTGCTATTCAGGCGCGTAGGGCGCTATGGCTTAAATCCTGGTCAGCTGACGTTACTTCAAAGTCTTCAAAGTCTTCGCTTCTCAATATTCCCTTCAAGGGGCAGACCCTATTCGGGCCTGGACTGAAGGAGATCATTTCTGATATTACTGGAGGAAAAGGTCATGCCCTTACTCAGGATAGGTCTAACAAATTAAGGACCAAACAAACTAATTTTCGTGCCTTTCGAAACTTTAAGACAAAACAAGAGGGAAATTTTGCCTAGTCCAAGCCGGTCTGGAGACCTAACCAGGCTTGGAGCAAAGGTAAACAGGCCAAGAAGCCTGCTGCTGCCTCTAAGACAGCATGAAAGATTGGCCCCCGATCCGGTAACGGATCTAGTAGGGGGCAGACTTTCTCTCTTCGCCCAGGCTTGGGCAAGAGACGTCCAGGATCCCTGGGCGTTGGAAATTGTGTCCCAGGGATATCTTCTGGACTTCAAAGCTTCTTCCCCAAAAGGAAGATTTCACCTTTCACAATTATCTGCAGACCAGATAAAGAGAGAGGCATTCTTACATTGTGTTCAAGACCTAGTTATGGGAGTGATCCACCCAGTTCCAAAGGAGGAACAGGGGCAAGGATTCTATTCAAATCTATTTGTGGTTCCCAAGAAAGAGGGATCCTTCAGACCAATCTTAGATCTCAAGATCCTAAACAAATTTCTCAGGGTCCCATCTTTCAAGATGGAGACTATTTGAACCATCCTACCTATGATCCAGGAGGGTCCATACATGACTACAGTGGACTTAAAGGATGCTTATCTTCACATTCCAATACACAAAGATCATCATCAGTTTCTCAGGTTCGCCTTCCTAGACAGGCATTACCAGTTTGTGGCTCTTCCCTTTGGGTTAGCTACGGCACCAAGAATCTTTACGAAGGTTCTGGGGTCACTTCTGGCGGTCCTAAGGCCGCGGGGCATAGCAGTAGCCCCTTACTTAGACGACATTATGATACAGGCGTCGAATTTCCAAATTGCCAAGTCCCATACGGACATTGTTCTGGCATTCCTGAGGTCTCATGGGTGGAAAGTGAACGAAAAGAAGAGTTCTCTATCCCCTCTCACAAAAGTTTCCTTCCTGGGAACTCTGATAGATTCTGTAGAAATGAGGATTTACCTGACAGAGGCCAGGTTGTCAAAACTTCTAAATTCCTGCCGTGTTCTTTATTCTACTTCTCGCCCTTCGGTGGCTCAGTGTATGCAAGTAATCGGCTTAATGGTAGCGGCAATGGACATAGTTCCGTTTGCCCGCCTACATCTCAGACCGCTGCAAATCTGCGTGCTCAGTCAGTGGAATGGGGATTACACAGATTTGTCCCCTTTACTAAATCTGGATCAAGAGACCAGGGATTCCCTTCTCTGGTGGCTATCTCAAGTCGATCTGTCCAAAGGTATGACCTTCCGCAGGCCAGATTGGACAATAGTAACAACAGATGCCAGCCTTCTGGGCTGGGGGGCAGTCTGGAACTCTCTGAAGGCTCAGGGGTCATGGACTCAGGAGGAGTCTCTCCTTCCGATAAACATTCTGGAACTAAGAGCGATATTCAATGCTCTTCAGACTTGGCTTCAGCTAGCGGCAGTGAGGTTCATCAGATTTCAGTCGGACAACATCACGACTGTAGCTTACATCAACCATCAAGGGGGAACAAGACGTTCCCTAGCGATGTTAGAGGTTTCAAAGATAATTCGTTGGGCAGAGATTCACTATCCATATCCCAGGAGTAGAGAACTGGGAGGCGGATTTTCTAAGTCGACAGACTTTTCATCCAGGGGAGTGGGAGCTCTATCCGGAGGTGTTTGCACAGTTGATTCAACGTTGGGGCAAACCAGAACTGGATCTCATGGCGTCTCGCCAGAACGCCAAGCTTCCTTGTTACGGATCCAGGTCCAGGAATCCCAAGGCAGCGCTGATAGATGCTCTAGCAGCGCCTTGGTCCTTCAACCTGGCTTATGTGTTTCCACAGTTTCCTCTGCTCCCTCGTCTGATTGCCAAGGTCAAGCAGGAGAGAGCATCAGTGATTTTGATAGCACCTGCGTGGCCACGCAGGACTTGGTATGCAGATCTGATGGACATGTCATCCTTTCCACCATGGACTCTGCCTCTGAGACAGGACCTTCTACTTCAGGGTCCTTTCAACCATCCAAATCTAATTTCTCTGCGGCTGACTGCTTGGAGATTGAACGCTTGATTTTATCAAAGCGTGGTTTCTCCGAGTCGGTCATTAATACATTAATACAGGCGCGAAAGCCTGTCACCAGGAAAATCTATCATAAGATATGGTGTAAATATCATCTTCATTGGTGTGAATCCAAGGGTTACTCATGGAGTAATGTCAGGATTCCTAGGATATTATCTTTTCTCCAAGATGGATTGGAGAAGGGTTTGAACCTTTGCATTCCATAGATATTAAGCTCTTATCTTGGAAAGTTTTGTTTTTAGTAGCTATCTCCTCGGCTCGAAGAGTTTCGGAGTTATCTGCTTTACAATGTGATTCTCCTTATCTCATTTTTCATTCCGATAAGGTAGTGTTACGTACCAAACCTGGTTTTCTACCTAAGGTGGTATCTAATAAAAATATCAATCACGAGATTGTTGTACCGTCACTGTGTCCTAATCCTTCTTCAAAGAAGGAACGTCTTTTACACAATCTTGACGTGGTTCGTGCTTTAAAGTTTTATTTACAAGCTACTAAATTTTTCGTCAAACATCTGTATTGTTTGTTGTCTACTCTGGACAGAGGAGAGGCCAAAAGGCTTCGGCAACTTCTCTTTCTTTTTGGCTAAGGAGTATAATACGCTTAGCTTATGAGACTGCTGGCCAGCAGCCTCCTGAAAGGATTACAGCTCATTCTACTAGAGCGGTAGCTTCCACATGGGCTTTTAAGAATGAGGCTTCGGTTGAACAGATTTGTAAGGCGGCGACTTGGTCTTCGCTTCATACTTTTTCAAAATTCTATAAATTTGATACTTTTGCCTCTTCGGAGGATATTTTTGGGAGAAAGGTTTTGCAGGCAGTGGTGCCTTCCGTTTAAGCACCTGCCTTGTCCCTCCCTTCATCCGTGTCCTATAGCTTTGGTATTGGTATCCCACAAGTAATGGATGATCCGTGGACTGGATACACCTTACAAGAGAAAACAAAATTTATGCTTACCTGATAAATTTATTTCTCTTGTGGTGTTTCCAGTCCACGGCCCGCCCTGTCATTTTAAGGCAGGTGTGTTTTATTTTTAAACTACAGTCACCACTACACCCTATGGTTTCTCCTTTCTCTTGCTTGTCTTCGGTCGAATGACTGGTAGTGGCAGTTAGAGGAGGAGCTATATAGACAGCTCTGCTGTGGGTGATCCTCTTTCAGCTTCCTGTTGGGAAGGAGAATATCCCACAAATAATGGATGATCCGTGGACTGGATACACCACAAGAGAAATAAATTTATCAGGTAAGCATAAATTTTTTAATTTTTTTTTCGTATTAAGGGAACCTTTTGGTTTCCTCGGTTTTCCTTTACCTTGTCACCTTGTGGCTTTTGGCTGGTTTCACCTTCATCTGAGGGGTGATTGGTGGGGGACCGTCTGTTGGGCGACAGTGTCTCTTGGAGGACTGTTGGCTCAGTTGAGTCCGTTCGCGGTCTCTTGTTTGGCTCTAGACTAACTGCGGGTCAGTGTCAACAGGGCTTCTTCTTTCAAATTTTTCTCGGCTTCAACGAAGCAGGATTTTTTATTGGGTTGTGGTTCAGGCCTAGTGCCCTCAGTTTGGGCCACCTATTGTACCCTCCCGTCTTGGCATTCAGTGTCCTCTTTAGCTTGGGTATTGATTTCCCAAAAGTAATGAATGCAGCTGTGGACTCTTTCCATTTAAGAAGAAAGACATAAATTATGCTTACCTGATAATTTCCTTTTCTTCTGATCGAGTCCTCAGCTCGTAATTTTATGTGGGGCGTCCTTATTTTCTTCTGGCACCTTTTCACCCTATTTCTTCTACTGTTCCTTATTTCTTGGCAGAATGACTGCGGGATGAGGGGAGTGGGTGGAGTATTTAAGCCTTTGGCTGGGGTGTCTTTGCCTCCTTCTGGTGGCCAGGTTCTTATTTCCCAAAAGTAATGAATGCAGCTGTGGACTCTTTCCATCAGAAGAAAAGGAAATTATCAGGTAAGCATAATTTATGTTTTGTATTATTTTGTTCACATAAAGAAAACAGATATGGGGGTTGTCTAAGCCGCGGCCTTGTTAAGACGCATTCACTTAAGCTCCTGAAAGAATTCAAAACTAAAGCTGATTCTTACTTGAAATTTACAGTATCTCTCCCAGCTGAGGGTATATTCAGACAGCTGAAATCAAGAGGCTCAAATACATATGTATGTTTATATAGCTATCATCTTCTAGCCCGGGACTAGAAGGAAGAGACCTTAGGCTGCGGTCTATTACAAACATCGCCACATCCTCCCCCCCCCCCCCCCCCCGAGCACTGGGGTTATTAGGCTCATTATGGCTACATCTAATGGGGATGAATTTCGAGCAGAAATTCACACTCTTCTAGTTCAGCTTGAGTACCAAATGTACTGTAACTATGACGACTTGATCACACTGGTACGAAATAGAGATCTAAGGAGACCTTCGACAAGTGCTGTGAGACTGGAGCCTAGCGCATCAATTAGATCCCAGACGAACACGACTCAAATCACAAAGAGTGCTCAACTAACATAACCCCTGTTCACCAGCTACATGTGCTCATCGAAAGAAAGAGAAGATCAGGAGGTCACTAATGCAGTGAGTGACTTACATGTGTTAGCGCACTCTCTTGAGAAGCTACACGCAGACACACACCGCCTATTGATGAGCAACGGGAACGGACCACAACGGCTCCACCGACACATGGTGATCAGCTGACCTACTCTACATTGGATCTATATATCAGGAAGGAGAAGAGAGGTATGTCCGGTATGTACGGCTCTTCAGGGAGATGTGGCCGACACACTGAAGAGCTATTTAAAAATTATTTGTCAATCAGAGCATAAACCAGAGGCACCCTTCTTCAAAACGAGTCATGATGTAGAATCGGGTTTGGTCGAAGTAGCTCTTACTGCAGTCCATACCGGTGGCCCTATCCTTGAGACTTTGCACATAGATACGGAATCCTTAAGCTCCAATATACCACAATTACTTGGGAACATTCCCTGCTCTAGTATTGTCTTCTCTACACCGGTAGCAGATATCCCATTACAACTGATAAACACACAAAAATCTCACACTCCGAGAGGAGTGGGATAGGGCTACCAATTTTAAATGACAGACAAGAAGTAGTTTATAAGATATGTAATGTTCATATCTGCTCGCTTATGTTTAACTGGTTTTTTTTTAGCCCTCAATGCTGTCAACTGAATGCCTTTATTTTCTGGATTACTACATGTTACCTTTTCAAGTTTTATACAACTCTTACAGCTCAGACTTGGGAGACTTTGTCATGGAGTTTGCTCTAACATTTAGACGATCCCCATACTTTTTATTTCTTGTTTTCATAAAGATTAGGTTTAATGTATGATGCCCTGCAATACTAGGCAAAATTTTTGTTTTAACTTTTGATTGTATAGGTTATTGCCATAGATATTATTTACTATAAGCTCTCTTTATGTATCTTCATGTATCCTACCTTACTACATAATGCTAAGGATAATTGTGCGTGTTACCAATTTTGTTTGGACCTCTAATATTAATATAGAAAGAAGACACATACTCTCATTACCAGAACTACCTTAACTCATAGCGCTCTCGCAATCGGGCTTCAATTTTTAGTTTAGTACACAAGAGGCTCCAATATATAATCTACCTATTCTCTAAGCATAGTACAGAGTTTTCCTGTGTGGTTAGAGCATTCATGCTTTTCTTTGTCCTCCAAGTACAGTACTGATATCTGGGTACACCTAGACTTAGACTTGTCGCCCATTCTGACTAGGGACCACACTTGACATACACTATAAGCTCTTAAATAACAAGATAACAAAATTTATGCTTACCTGATAAAATTCATTCTTTCCGGATATGGAGAGTCCACAACGTTAAGTGTCACTCCCCTACCCATAATCCCCAGTCATTCAACCAAAGGGAAATGGAAAAGGAATAACACAAAGGTGTAGAGGTGCCGGAGGTTTAGTCAAAAATAACTGTCTTAATAAAGGTTGGGGTCGTGGACTCTTCATATTCGGAAAGAAAGAAATTTGTCATAAATTAGCATAAATTTTGTTTTCTTTCCTAAGATATGGAGAGTCCACGATGTCATTCAATTACTAGTGGGGACCAATACCCAAGCTAGAGGACACAGAATAAACAGGGAGGGAAAACAAGATAGGCAGACCTAAACAGAAAGCACCACCGCTTGACGAACCTTTCTCCCAAAAGAGGCCTCAGCCGAGGCAAAAGTATCAAATTTGGAAAAACTATGCAGAGGACCAAGTTGCAGCCTTGCAAATCTGTTCCACAGAAGCTTCATTTTTGAAAGCCCAAGAAGAGGATACAACCTTAGTGGAATGAGCTGTAATTCTCTCAGGAGGCTGCTGTCCAGCAGTTTTATAAGTAAAACAAATGATACTTCTCAACTAGAGGGAAAGAGAAGGAGCAGTAGCCTTTTAACCCTTACGCTTTCCTGAGAAACAAACAAACAGGGTAGAAGACTGGCGAAAAATCCTTAGTCGCCTGTAGGAAGAATTTTAGAGCATGCACAACATCCAAGTTGTGCAACAGACGTTCTTTATGAGAAGAAGGATTGGGACAGAGAGAAGGAACAACAATTTCCTGATTAGTATTTCTATCCGAAACCACTTTAGGAAGAAACCACAATATAGTATGAAGAACCGCCCTATCCGCATGAAATATAAGGTAAGGGGAATCACACTGCAAAGCCGAGAGTTTAGAAACTCTCCAAGCAGAAGAGATAGCAATAAGAAACAAAACCTTCCAAGATAGCAACTTAATATCTATGGAATGCATTGGCTCAAACGGAGCCTGCTGCAAAACTTTAAGAACAAGATTAAGGCTCCAAGGAGGAGCAACAGGTTTAAACACAGGCCTGATTCTGACCAGGGCCTGACAAAAAGATTGAACATCCCCAGACGCTTGTGTAACAAAATATATAATGCAGAAATCTGACCTTTCAGAGAACTGACTGATAACCCTTTCTCCAGACGTTCCTGGAGAAAAGACAAAATTCTAGGAATCCTGACCCTACTCCAAGAGTAGCCCTTAGATTCACACCAATAAAGGTATTTACGCCATACCTTATGGTAAATTTTTCGAGTAACAGGCTTGTGAGCCTGGATTATGGTCTTAATGACCGACTCCAAAAATCCAAGCTTAGACAGAACTAAGCTTCAAGCAGTCAGCTTCAGAGAAATTATATTTGGATGGAGGAATGGACCCTAAGTTAGAAGGTCCTTTCTCAGACGTAACCTCCAAGCTAGCTGAGATGACATCTTCACTAGGTTTGCATATCAGATCCGATGCTCTCTCCTGTTTTGATACGAGCAATAACTTGTTGAAGGAGCGGAAACGGGTATGCTAGACCGGAATCCCAAGGAACTGCCAGAGTATCTATCAGATCGGCCTGAGGATTTCTTGACCTTGAACCGTACCCTTGAAGCTTGGCGTTCTGCTGAGACGTCATCAGATCCAACTCCTGCACCCCCATTTGAGGGTTAACCTGGAGAACACCTCTGGATGGAGAGCCCACTCCCCGGGATGAAAAGTCTGTCTGCTCAGGAAATCCGCTTCCCAGGAATGTGGTTGGCAGACAACAATTGTGAGCTTCTGTCCACTGAATAATCTGTGCCACCTTTTGATGTAAACCACTGAGGTGATGTTGTCCAACTAAAACCAGATAAACCGGGCTAAAACCAATTGAGGCCAAGCCATCAGAGCATTTTAAATCACTCTCAATTCCAAGATGTTTATGGGTAGAGCAGACTCTTCCCGAGTCCCTAGTCCCTGCGCCTTTGAGTCCCAGACTGCTCCCCAGCCTAGCAGGCTGGCGTCCATGGTCGCAATCCCCCCAGAAGGTCCTCGAAGCATAAGACAGATGGTCCTGAGAAAGCCACCACGGGAGAGAGTCTCTTGTCGACTAGTCTAGATCTATCCTCTGAGACAGATCTGAATGGTCTCAGTTCCATTGTCTGAGCATGCATAATTGCAGAGCTCTCAAATGGAATCGAGCAGAGGAAATGATGTCCATGGAAGCAACCATCAGACCAATTACCTCCATACATTGAGCCACTGATGGCCGAACAGTAGACTATAGAGAGGCGCAAGAGGAGAGAATTCAGGATTTTCTGACCTTCGTCAGAAAAAATTTCATAGATAGGGAATCTATTATGGTCCCTAAGAAAACCACCCTTGTAGCTGGAACAAGGGAACTCTTTTCCAGATTCACTTTCCAACCATGGGAACGTAGAAAAGACAACAAGATCTCTGTATGAGAGTTTGCTTGTTGAAAAGATGGCGCCTGATCCAATATGTCGTCCAGGTAGGGTGCCACTGCTGTTCCCCAAGACCTGATCACTGCCAAGAGAGCCCCCAGAACCTTTGAGAAAATTCTGGGAGCTGTGGCAAGGCCAAACGAAAAAGCCACAAACTGAAAGTGTTTGTCAAGAAAGGTGAATCTCAGGAATTTGTGATGATCCCTGTGGATGGGAACATGAAGATACGCGTCCTTCAGGTAGGTCTATGGTAGTCATGAACTGACCCTCTTGGACCAAAGGAAGAATGGACAGAATGGTTTCCATTTTGAAGGACTTTACCCTGAGAAACTTTTTGAGTTCCCTCTTTTTTGGGCACCACGAACAGATTTGAATAGAATCCTAGACCCTGTTCCCTTACTGGAACTGGAACAATCACTCCCAGGGAGGAAAGGTCCTGAACGCAGTTCAAGAATGCCTCTCTTTTTACCTGGTCTGCATATAATCTTGAGAGGTGGAATCTGCCCCGGGTAGGGAAAGTTTTGAATTGTATTTTGTAACCCTGAGATACTATGTCTACAACCCAAGGATCTGGGACATCTCGCCTCCAAGCTTGACAAAACAGGTAAAGTCTGCCCCCAACTTGATCCGATCCCGGACCGGGGGCCAACCCTTCATGCTTACTTTAACTCAGCTGAGGGTTTATTTGATTGCTTCCCCTTATTCCAATACTGATTGGGCTTCCAAGAAGACTTGGACTGCTCCTGCTTGGAAGAGGGAGAGAAAGACATTTGACCTTTGAAGTTATGAAAGGAATGAAAATTACTTTGACGTCCTTTGAGTCTGTTCTTCTTGTCTTGCAGTAGAAAAGACCCTTTTCCAACCGTAATATCAAAAATTATTTCTGCCAGACCAGATCTGAACAAGGTCTTACCCTTGAAAGGAAGCGCCAGAAGCTTAGACTTAGAGGTAACATCAGCTGACCAAGATTTTAGCCACAATGCCCTGCGGGCTAGGACAGTGAAGCCAGACATCTTGGCTCCCAGTTTAATAACTTGCATGTTAGCATCAGAAATAAAGGAATTGGCTAATTTGAGAGCCTTAATCCTATCTTGTATCTCCTCCAACGGAGTCTCTACTAAAATTGATTCAGACAAGGTGTTGCACCAATAAGATGCCACACTTGCTACCGTGGCAATACAAACTGCAGGTTGCCATTGAAGACCTTGATGAACATACATGTTCTTCAAATAATCTTCCAGATTTTTGTCCTTTGGATTCTTAAAGGAGCAGCTATCCTCCTATAGGGATCGTAGTTCTCTTAGCCAGAGTTGAAATAGCCCCTTCTACTTTAGGCACCGTGCGCCAAGAATCTTTAATGGAGTCGGCAACAGGAAACTCCTTTTTAAATACGGGAGACTCCGTCACACGGTCTGAGACAGGAAACACTTCCACAGAGGAAGGAACATCATAGTATTTATTAAGTTTACTAGACTTCTTAGGGTTGACAACAACAGAAGTATCGGAGTCGCTCAAAGTAGCCAATACCTCCTTTAACAGTACACAAAGGTGTTCAAGCTTAAATCTAACTTTTACTTCAATATCAGATGATAATACTGTCCGAATCTGAGATTTCACCCTCAGAGGCTACTGACGTATCCTCCTCATCAGACTTATGAGGGAGGGCAACCTGCGTGGCAGTAGTTGAAACAGAAACCTTACTATCTGAATGTCTAATTTTCCTCTTGTGTTTTCCGAGCATAGGAAAAGCAGATAATGCCGCAGATTCTGCAGAAGATACCTGTGCAGCAAAATCTGCCGGCAAATAAACTCCTTCAGGAGGCTAAGAGGAACTGCAGGGCACTGTATGTGACGCCATAGAGGCTTGGGACGTTTGAGGAGAAAGCTGTGGCATTGCCTGAACAGCAACATCCTGAGAGACAGCAGGCAACAATTTATCTTTAAATTTAAGTGTTCTAGTTAAGCATGCAGCACAGAATTGCATAGGCAAAATAATTTGTGCCTCTAGGCATAACAAGAATTTTTTTTAAAAGAGACAGTCTTCCATGCCCATAATACTAAATAAAAAATTCCCCCAATTGTAGAATTTTTTTAAATACAGTCACTTTAAGAATTTTTAATACCACAACCACATTATGCAAAAATTCTTTAAAATAATAAACAGGCCACCTACACCTCAGACAGGCTGAGGTGCCTTACTGTAAAACTTATACACAATTTAGCTGCCAGAAGTCTCTAAAGCGATCGTGCAAGTCTCCAAGACCTAGAAGACAAAAGCACTTAACTGCTGTCTAGCTGTCTGGCAGGAAGACAGCTCACAAGGCGTGAAAGGACACATACTCCTTATAGGCACCTGTAGAAAAAGAAAGAACAGAGTAACCAACTCTGGCTTTCTGTACCATGGGCAGCATTGTGTTAGGAAACAAAGCAAGACTTACCTCACAACTTCCTTACTGCTTAAAAGCCACCACTACTCTACTGAAGAGATTGACGTGGACCCAAATCCTTGCTTGCAGGGCAAAGTACCCGAAAAAGGAATTCATTTCTTCAGACACCAAACTTCACCTCCTCCATTGACAGAGGCAAAGAGAGTGACTGGGGATTATAGGTAGAGGAGTGACACTTTACAGCTTTGCTGTGGTGCTCTTTGCTGCCTCCTGCTGGCCAGGAGTGATATTCCCACTAGTAATTGAATGACGTTGTGGAATCTCCATATCTTAGGAAAGAAATATACACCTAAAAATCCCCCCCCCCCCCCCAACAACAAGAAAATTTTGTTTTTTGTTCTTTACCATTTATGTCAATCTTACATACCCTAGTTAAGTATAAGCTGTGTTTATTCACTGATATAATCTCACAGATATCATTAGACCCCCTCGAAAAGATGAATAAAATGACTACCATATTTTATTCATCTTTTCGTAGCCAAAAGGCCCATAAGCGGCCAGCTAAATAGTCATGTACAAATTGCTATCATCATTATAAAATGGAGGTTTCAGAAATCCATATTATGCTATCCTTCCTTGCTCTTACTTATAGCATTGTTTATTGTTTAACTGCAATTATGCAATTTATGTTTCATGGTATGTATTGTACATTTACTTTATTGCGAAAACTCAATAAAAGAATATTGAAAAGAAAAAAAAACATATGTTTTGCTATCAACTTCTTTTATTTTTTATTTGGTCATTCAAGCTGACTCAATTTTCTTTTTTAATATTCTAGATGTACGGCTACGGAAACTAGCTGAGGAGAAGGAGGAGCTTTTGTCCCAGGTAAACAACTTGTTCATGTCAGAACATTGGCCTATTAAAATCAAACATTTAAAGGATCATTATATTGGAAAAATTATATACTCTGATTTCTTATAGCATAATCATTAGGAGTAATGAAACAACGTACCTTTTCGTAGATGTTTAAATGTGTAAATGTTCTGTTCAACATTTTTTTTTTTAACATGATCTAGATTAGAAAACTAAAGTTGCATCTGGATGAGGAGCGCCAAAAACATTTGAAGAATGAAAACACGACAACTGATTCAGCAGGACTAGAGAATGGTTCTGACTTGCAACTAATTGAAATGCAGAGTATGTGCCTGTTTTTCATTTCATTTTATTGTATCTACATTTAAGCTTGTGGTTTCCCTGTCATTTATAATTTGTACTGATGTCACAGAAATATTAACTGTGTAGTTAAAATACATGTCCCTCTTTGTGTGTATGTGTATGTACACATGTATGTATGTTTGTGTATATATACTGTGTGTATGTATGTATGTGTATATATATATATATATATATATATATATATATATGGTATATACATATGTGTATATATATATATATATATATATATATATATATATATACACATATACACACACTCTCCGGCCACTTTATAAGATACACCTGTTCAATTGCTTGGTAACACAAAATGCTAATCAGCCAATCCTATGGCAGCAACTCATTGCATTTAGGCATCTAGACGTGGTGAAGACGACTTTCTGAAGTTCAAATCAAGCATCAGAATGGGGAAGAAAGGGGATTCAAGTGACTTTGAACGTGGCATGGTTGTTGGTGCCAGACGGGCTTGTCTGAGTATTTCAAAAACTGCTGATCTACTGGGATTTTCACGCACAACCAGAGTTTGCAGAGAATGGTCCGGAAAAGAGAAAATATCCAGTGAGCTGCAGTCGTGTGGACCAAAATGCCTTGTTGAGGTCAGAAGAAAATGGGCAGACTGGTTCGAGATGATAGAAAGGCAACAGTAACTCAAATAACCACTCGTTACAACCCAGGTATGCAGAATACCATCTCTGAATGCACAACACGTCAAGCCTTGAAGCAGATGGGCTACCGCAGCAGAAGACCACACCGGTGCCACTCCTGTCAGCTAAGAACAGGATACTGAGGCTACAATTCGCACAGGCTCACCAAAATTGGACAGTAGAAGATTGGAAAAATGTTGCCTGGTCTGATGACTCTCGATTTCAGCTGCGACATTCAGATGGTAGGGTCAGAATTTGGCGTAAACATGAAAGCATGGATTCATTGTGCCTTGTATCAACGGTTCAGGCTGATGGTGGTGTAATGGTGTGGGATATTTTCTTGGCACACTTTGGGCCCCTTAGTACCAATTGAGCATTGTTTAAACGCCACGGCCTACCATGTCCATCCCTTTATGACTACAGTGTACCCATCTTCTAGAGGCTACTTCCAGCAGGATAATGCACCATGTCACAACGCTCAAATCATCTCAAACTGATTTCTTGAACATGACAATGAGTTCACTGTACTCCAATGGCCTCCACAGTCACCAGATCTCAATCCAATAGAGCACCTTTGGGATGTAGTGGAACGGGAGATTCGCAGCATGGATGTGGAGCCGACAAATTTGCAGCAACTCCGTGATGCTGTCATGTCAATATGGACCAAAATGTCTGAGGAATGTTTCCAACACCTTGTTGAATCTATGCCACAAAGAATTTGTTCAGTTCTGAAGGCAAAAGTGGGTCAAACCTGGTACTAGCAAGGTGTACCTAATAAAGTGGCCAGTTAGTATATGTGTGTGTGTGTGTGTGTGTGTATATATATTTCTCCTGTTAAGTGTAGTCAGTCCACGGGTCATCCATTACTTATGGGATTATATCTCCTCCCTAACAGGAAGTGCAAGAGGATCACCCAAGCAGAGCTGCTATATAGCTCCTCCCCTCTACGTCATACCCAGTCATTCTCTTGCACCTAACTAATAGATAGGACGTGTGAGAGGACTGTGGTTGTTAAACTTAGTTTTTATTTCTTCAATCAAAAGTTTGTTATTTTAAACAGCACCGGAGTGTGTTGTTCTTTCTCAGGCAGCATTAGAAGAAGAATCTACCTGAGTTTGTGTATGATCTTAGCGGTCGTAACTAAGATCCATTTGCTGTTCTCGGCCATTCTGAGGAGTGAGGTAACTTCAGAACAGGGGACAGCGGGCAGGGTTCACCTGCAAGGAGGTATGTTGCAGTATATTATTTTCTAAGGAATGGAATTGACTGAGAAAATACTGCTGATACCGATGTAATGTAAGTGCAGCCTTAAATGCAGTAGTAGTGACTGGTATCAGGCTGATATGTATGTATGTTTACACTGAGGTATTTCTAGGGAATGGAACTTCACTAAGAAAATACTGTATACATTTAACTTATATTTGAGCCTCCACTGCAGTGAAAGCGACTAGCAGCAGGCTTATTAATAACATTTCATAATTTTATATTTAAAACGTTTACTGGCATGTTAATCGTTTTTCTCTGAGGTACTTGGTGATAAAACTTTATGGGCATTATTTTTCCACATGGCTGTCGTTTGTTTATGAATAAAATCAGTTTACTGAGCTTCCCCACTGTTGTATTATGAGTGGGAGGGGCCTATTTTGGCGCTTTATTGCGCAGTAAAAATTCAGTCACAGTCTTCCTACTTCTTCCTCCATGATCCATGACGTCTCTACAGAGCCCAGGGGTCTCCAAAACTAGTTTTGAGGGAGGTAATCACTCACAGCAGACCTGTGAGACTGTGTTTTGACTGTGATAAAAACGCTTATATTAAATTGTTATCCGTTTTTGGGTACTAAGGGGTTAATCATCCATTTGCTGGTGGGTGCAATCCTTTGCTAACTTAATGCATTTACTGTGAAAATTTGGTTGCTATAACTAATTTGGTTCATTGTTATTTCAACTGTGACAGTTTTTTGTGCTTCTTAAAGGCACAGTAACGTTTTTTATATTGCTTGTAAATTTATTTGAAAAGTATTTTCCAAGCTTGCTAGTCTAATTGCTAGTTTGTTTAAACATGTCTGACACAGAGGAATCTCTTTGTGCAATATGTTTAAAGGCCAATGTGGAGCCCAATAGAAATTTGTGTACTACTTGCATTGATGCTACTTTAAATAAAAGCCAATCTGTACATGTAAAGAAAATTTCACCAGATAACGAGGAGGAAGTTATGCCGACTAACTCTCCTCACGTGTCAGTACCTTCGTCTCCCGCTCAGGAGGTGCGTGATATTGTGGCGCCAAGTACATCAGGGCGGCCCTTACAAATCACTTTGCAAGACATGGCTAATGTTATGACTGAAGTATTATCTAAATTGCCAGAATTTAGGGGTAAACGCGACCACTCTGGGGTGAGAACAGAGTGCGCTGATAATAATAGAGCCATGTCTGATACTGCGTCACAATTTGCAGAACATGAGGACGGAGAGCTTCATTCTGTGGGTGACGGATCTGATCCAAGTAAACTGGACTCAGACATTTCAAATTTTAAATTTAAGCTTGAGAACCTCAGTGTTTTACTAGGGGAGGTTTTAGCGGCTCTGAATGATTGTAACACGGTTGCAATTCCAGAGAAATTATGTAGGCTGGATAGATACTATGCGGTACCGGTGTGTACTGATGTATTTCCTATACCTAAGAGGCTTACAGAAATTATTAACAAGGAGTGGGATAGACCCGGTGTGCCTTTTTCACCCCCTCCTATATTTAGAAAAATGTTTCCAATAGACGCCACCACACGGGACTTATGGCAGACGGTCCCTAAGGTGGAGGGAGCAGTTTCTACTCTGGCTAAGCGCACCACTATCCCGATGGAGGATAGCTGTGCTTTTTCAGATCCAATGGATAAAAAGCTAGAGGGTTACCTTAAGAATATGTTTGTTCAACAAGGTTTTATATTACAACCCCTTGCATGCATTGCGCCTGTCACGGCTGCGGCGGCATTCTGGTTTGAGTCTCTGGAAGAGACCATTAGCTCAGCTCCATTGGATGAGATTATAGACAAGCTTAGAGTCCTTAAGCTAGCTAATTCATTTATTTCTGATGCCGTAGTACACTTAACTAAGCTTACGGCTAAGAACTCCGGATTCGCCATTCAAGCGCGCAGAGCGCTGTGGCTTAAATCCTGGTCAGCCGATGTGACTTCTAAATCTAAATTGCTTAACATACCTTTCAAAGGGCAGACATTATTCGGGCCCGGTTTGAAAGAAATTATCGCTGACATTACTGGAGGTAAGGGCCATGCCCTGCCTCAAGACAGAGCCAAACCAAGGGCTAAACAGTCTAATTTTCGTGCCTTTCGTAACTTCAAGGCAGGAGCAGCATCAACTTCCTCCGCTCCAAAACAGGAAGGAACTGTTGCTCGCTACAGACAGGGCTGGAAACCTAACCAGTCCTGGAACAAGGGCAAGCAGGCCAGAAAGCCTGCTGCCGCCCCTAAGACAGCATGAAGTGAGGGCCCCCGATCCGGAAACGGATCTAGTGGGGGGCAGACTTTCTCTCTTCGCCCAGGCTTGGGCAAGAGATGTCCAGGATCCCTGGGCGTTAGAGATCATATCTCAGGGATATCTTCTGGACTTCAAAGCTTTTCCTCCAAAAGGGAGATTTCATCTTTCAAGGTTGTCAGCAAACCAGATAAAGAAAGAGGCGTTTCTACGCTGTGTACAAGACCTTTTAATAATGGGAGTGATCCACCCAGTTCCGCGGTCGGAACAGGGACAAGGGTTTTACTCAAATCTGTTTGTGGTTCCCAAAAAAGAGGGAACCTTCAGACCAATCTTGGACTTAAAGATCCTAAACAAATTCCTAAGAGTTCCATCGTTCAAAATGGAAACTATTCGGACAATCTTACCTATGATCCAAAAGGGTCAGTACATGACCACAGTGGATTTAAAGGATGCCTACCTTCACATACCGATTCACAAAGATCATTATCGGTACCTAAGGTTTGCCTTCCTAAACAGGCATTACCAGTTTGTAGCTCTTCCCTTCGGGTTAGCTACGGCTCCAAGAATCTTTACAAAGGTTCTGGGCTCTCTTCTGGCGGTACTAAGACCGCGAGGAATATCGGTAGCTCCGTACCTAGACGACATTCTGATACAAGCGTCAAGTTTCCAAACTGCCAAGTCTCATACAGAGTTAGTTCTGGCATTTCTAAGGTCGCATGGGTGGAAGGTGAACTTAGAAAAGAGTTCTCTATTGCCACTCACAAGAGTTCCCTTCTTGGGGACTCTTATAGATTCTGTAGAAATGAAAATTTACCTGACAGAGGACAGGTTAACAAAACTTCTAAATGCTTGCCGTGTCCTTCATTCCATTCAACACCCGTCAGTGGCTCAATGCATGGAGGTAATCGGCTTAATGGTAGCGGCAATGGACATAGTACCTTTTGCACGCCTGCATCTCAGACCACTGCAATTGTGCATGCTAAGTCAGTGGAATGGGGATTACTCAGATTTGTCCCCTATGCTGAATCTGGATCAAGAGACCAGAGATTCTCTTCTATGGTGGCTTTCTCGACCACATCTGTCCAGGGGGATGCCCTTCAGCAGGCCAGATTGGACGATTGTAACAACAGACGCCAGCCTGCTAGGTTGGGGCGCTGTCTGGAATTCACTGAAGGCTCAGGGATCATGGTCTCAGGAGGAGAAACTCCTTCCAATAAACATTCTGGAATTAAGAGCGGTTTTCAATGCTCTTCTGGCTTGGCCTCAGTTAGCAACTCTGAGGTTCATCAGGTTCCAGTCGGACAACATCACGACTGTGGCTTACATCAACCATCAGGGAGGGACAAGGAGTTCCCTAGCGATGATGGAAGTCTCAAAGATAATTCGCTGGGCAGAGTCTCACTCTTGCCACCTGTCAGCGATCCACATCCCAGGCGTGGAGAACTGGGAGGCGGATTTCCTAAGTCGCCAGACTTTTCATCCGGGGGAGTGGGAACTTCATCCGGAGGTATTTGCCCAACTGCTTCGGCGTTGGGGCAAACCAGATCTGGATCTCATGGCGTCTCGCCAGAACGCCAAGCTTCCTTGTTACGGATCCAGGTCCAGGGACCCTGGAGCGGTACTGATAGATGCTCTGACAGCACCTTGGGTCTTCAACATGGCTTATGTGTTTCCACCCTTCCCGATGCTTCCTCGATTCATTGCCAGGATCAAACAGGAGAGAGCATCAGTGATTCTAATAGCGCCTGCGTGGCCACGCAGGACCTGGTATGCAGATCTAGTGGACATGTCGTCCTGTCCACCATGGTCTCTGCCTCTGAGACAGGACCTTCTGATTCAGGGTCCTTTCAAACATCCAAATCTAATTTCTCTGAGGCTGACTGCATGGAGATTGAACGCTTGATTCTATCAAAGCGTGGATTCTCGGAGTCAGTGATTGATACCTTAATACAGGCTAGGAAACCTGTTACCAGGAAAATTTACCATAAAATATGGCGTAAATACTTGCATTGGTGCGAATCCAAGAGTTACTCATGGAGTAAGGTTAGGATTCCTAGGATATTGTCTTTTCTACAAGAAGGTTTAGAAAAGGGTTTATCTGCTAGTTCGTTAAAGGGACAGATCTCAGCTCTGTCCATCCTTTTACACAAGCGTCTGTCAGAAGTTCCAGACGTTCAGGCTTTTTGTCAGGCTTTGGCCAGGATTAAGCCTGTGTTTAAAACTGTTGCTCCACCGTGGAGCTTAAACTTAGTTCTTAACGTTTTACAGGGTGTTCCGTTTGAACCCCTTCATTCCATTGATATCAAGCTGTTATCTTGGAAAGTTCTGTTTTTAATGGCTATTTCCTCGGCTCGAAGAGTCTCTGAGTTATCGGCCTTACATTGTGATTCTCCTTATCTGATTTTTCATTCAGACAAGGTAGTTCTGCGTACTAAACCTGGGTTCTTACCTAAGGTAGTCACTAACAGGAATATCAATCAAGAGATTGTTGTTCCATCATTGTGCCCTAATCCTTCTTCAAAGAAGGAACGACTTCTGCACAATCTGGACGTCGTCCGTGCCCTGAAATTTTATTTGCAGGCAACTAAAGATTTTCGCCAAACTTCTTCCCTGTTTGTCGTTTATTCTGGACAGAGGAGAGGTCAAAAAGCTTTGGCTACCTCTCTCTCTTTCTGGCTTCGTAGCATTATACGTTTAGCCTATGAGACTGCTGGACAGCAGCCTCCTGAAAGAATTACAGCTCATTCTACTAGAGCTGTGGCTTCCACTTGGGCCTTTAAAAATGAGGTGTTACGGTTACCCTTAGTCTCGCTGAGAGATGGACCGCTTAGTAGCCTGGATTCCTATTGCTGAAGAGGGGAGAAACTGCTTTCCATAGTATTCTATATGAGTCTCGCAAATGTAGAATAATCCCCCTTAGCTGTAGTACAGCTAGGATACCCTTCTGCCCACAAAAACGAGTCAACGCTGCGATTGAGGGACAACCAAGAACTGAGGACTGGGATGCCCAGCCTGCTTTTTATTTAGGTTACATGCACACAGGGCACTCCCAGGGGGGGAAGCATAAAATCCCCCATCACACATTTAGACAAAGCCCTTGGACAGGCCACCGCAGATAACAAGTACACACAAGAAAACAATTGAGTCCTTCTTATCACCTAGCAGTGAATGCTTATCACAAACTTAATTACAGTACACAATATGCTAGGAAACCTGCCTCAGAAAATAGTTTTCTCAAAACTGAACAGAGTTAACCCTTTATGAAATAATACTTGTTACAGTTTTCTTGGAGCCCTTCTTAGGCGCTGGCTTGGCTGGTTCAGGCATTGCTGCTGGGAAATAAGTTTCTTCACAACAAAATAACTAATGCTTCTGTAACAGTGCTCCCTTTCTGTGGAACACTCTGGCAGACACGGTCTGACCCCTTTTCGGGGCAGACTAAGGCTGTCCAGACCGCTGGTTATGCGGGGCTGAGGTCGGTTTGTCTGGACAACCCGTCGGCGTTGCCATTCTGTTTCCCAGGTCTGTAAGTAATGGTGAAATTGAAGGGTTGCAACGATAAACTCCAACGTAATAGCCTGCCATTATCTCCAGAGACCCGGTTCAGCCACACCAACGGGTTATGGTCGGTGACCAGAGTGAACTCCTGCCCATATAAATAGGGAGTCAATTTCTTTAATGCCCACACCAAAGCCAAACACTCCTTTTCGACCGCTGCATAGCTGACTTCGCGGGGCAGGAGCTTCCGGCTGATGTAGGCAACTGGATGCTCCCCTCCATCTTCGCCTACTTGGCTGAGGACGGCTCCCAGCCCGAACATGGAAGCATCTGTGTGGACGATAAAACGTTTGTTAAGGGCTGGAGCCGCCAAGACAGGAGCGTTAATTAGAGCATTTTTGAGAGCCTGGAAAGCCGTTTCACAGTGGGGAGACCACAGGACCTGTCGAGGTAAGTTCTTCTTGGTCAAGTCAGTCAGGGGTTTGGCAAGTGTGCTGTAGTCTGGTACGAACCGTCTATAGTACCCTGCCGTGCCCAGGAAGGCTAGGACCTGAGTCTTAGTGATGGGGGTGGGCCAATTGGCGACAGCTTCTATCTTGGCCGGCTCTGGTCGCTGCTTTCCACACCCCACCCGGTGACCCAGGTACTGTACCTCGGCCATCCCAAAGTGGCATTTTTCTGGCTTCAGAGTCAGGCCAGCAGCCCGGATCTGATCCAGAACCATTCCTATGTGAGCTAAGTGGTCCTCCCATGACTCACTGTGGATCGCTATGTCGTCCAGGTAGGCGCAAGCAAAACTCTGGAAGCCATCCAGGAGCCTATCCACCAAGCGCTGGAATGTAGCTGGGGCATTCTTCATCCCAAACGGCATTACCCTAAACTGATATAAGCCGAATGGGGTGACGAATGCCGACTTGGGGATAGCCTCCGGGGCCAGGGGAATCTGCCAGTAACCTTTGCAGAGGTCAATAGTGGTCAGGTAATTTCCCCTGGCTATACGATCGAGTAGCTCGTCTACCCTGGGCATAGGGTAAGCGTCCGTCACGGTCTTTTCATTGAGCCTCCGATAGTCTACGCAGAACCGGGTGGTCCCATCTTTCTTGGGCACCAAGACAACTGGGGAGGCCCAGGGACTATCGGAGGGCTCAATTACCCTGAGTTGGAGCATCTCATCGATCTCCTTCTTCATTCCTATCCTAACTGCTTCGGGGATTCGGTACGGAGCCTGGCGCAAGGGAGCTTGTCCCGGAGTATCTACCTGGTGGGTGGTTAAAGTAGTGTACCCTGGCTTCGGGGAGAAGGTGAGGTGTTTGGACTGTAGGAGTTGGTTGAGCTGCTCCCTTTCAGTGGGGCTAAGTCGGTCTCCTATCTGAACCTGAGCCACTATACCTGTGGGGAGACTCTTTTCTAATAGGTCTGGAATGGGTAGACTGTCGGGGCCTTCCTGAGGGGAACAACATACGGCCGTCACGTTCTCTGGTCGCTCAAAATATTCCTTGAGCATGTTTACATGGAATGTCTTTCTAAGATTGTTGTCGTGGCAGCTAGCTATCACATAAGTGGTGTCTCCCCTTTTCTCTACGATCTGGTAGGGGCCCTGCCAGGACGCCTGCAATTTGTCTGTCTTCACCGGCTTAAGTACTAACACCTTTTGTCCTATGGTAAAGATTCTCTTTCGGGCCCCCCGATCGTACCATACTTTCTGTCTTCTCTGGGCCGACTGGAGATTAGCCCGCACGGATTTGGCTAATTGCTCCATTCGGTCCCTGAGTTCCAGCACGTATGGCACAATGGGGACACCGTCAGTCTCAATCTCTCCCTCCCAGTGCTCCCGGATCAGGTTTAGGGGTCCCCGTACCTTTCTTCCGTAGAGCAACTCGAAGGGAGAGAACCCTGTCGTTTCCTGGGGCACCTCCCGATAAGCAAAAAGGAGGTGCGGCAGGAAGCGTTCCCAGTCTCGGTATTCCTGAGTGAACGTCTTGAGCATTTGCTTGAGGGTCCCATTGAACCTCTCACACAGCCCGTTCGTCTGGGGGTGGTATGGGGAGCTCAGGAGGGACTTAATTTTGCAAACCTGCCAGAGTTGTTTGGTCAATTCAGCCGTAAATTGGGTGCCTCGGTCGGATAGGATTTCTTTTGGAAATCCTACCCGGGAGAACACCTGTACTAGTGCATTCGCTACCGTATCCGCTTGTATGTTGGATAGGGCGACAGCCTCTGGGTACCTGGTAGCGTAGTCCACTACGGTAAGAATGTAGCGCTTACCGGAGGGACTAGGGGTAGCCAGTGGTCCCACTAGGTCAATAGCAACCCGGCTGAAGGGTTCCTCTACAATGGGCATATTTACTAGATGGGCTTTAGGGTGATCGCCTCGCCTTCCTACTCGTTGACACACATCGCAGGTGTTACAGTAAGTTCTAACGTCAGCGTGTACCCCTGGCCAAAAGAACGTGTGAGTAATGCGGTGTAGGGTACGGGTTACAGCTAGGTGGCCTGCTAAGGGGATGTCATGGCCTATCTTGAGGATTTCTTGACGGTATTTGTGGGGCACTACCAGCTGTCGCCTACGCTGTCCCCTTTTCTCTGTCCAGCGGTATAGTTTCCCTTTTTCCCATAAGAATGTTTCATTATCTGCCCCGCCCCCTCCGGTCTCTGCTCGTTCCCGGTACTTTTGTAAGGTCGGGTCAGTCTTAGACTCTGTCTCGAAAGCATCTGGGGTGTCCCAGGGTATGGGGCCTAACATGTCAGGCAATGTCGGGGTAGGTCTTAACTGTGTCTCCCGCACTGGTGAGAGTTCTCGCTCCGTCCGGGCTTGGGCCCGTGTAGTCACTGGGTCCGCCTCGTTGTTGCATACTGGAGCATAAGCAGAAGTCATGGGGCCCAAATCATTGCCCAGTAGTACTTCGGCAGGTAAATTATCCATTATGCCCACGTTCACAGCCCCCTTTCCCGCTCCCCAATCAAGATGCACTTTAGCTGTTGGAATTTTGTACACATCCCCCCCCGCCACTCTAACGGCCACAGTCTGTCCAGATCGCTTGTGCTCCGGCACCAAATGACTCTGTACCAGCGTGATAGTAGCCCCTGTGTCTCTCAATCCCTCGGTAGATCGCCCCTCGAGCCATACCTTCTGCCGATGGTGCTGGCGGTTATCTGAGGCAGCATATACAGGGTCCGCCTCGTGAAGCGGCCCCAAATATTCCTCCATAGGGGCCTCTTGGTTAACACAGAGGGTCCGGGCTGGACGATATGCCCCAGAGGGGTAATTGTAATTCCTGGGTGTCTGGTGCGTATTAAGGGGGCAGCTAGCCATGAAATGCCCTGGTTGCTTGCATCGGTGGCAAGTCGGTCTGGGACGCTCAGAGCTGTTATTGGGTGGTCCTGAGTGTCGGGCGGGCCCTGCGGGCAC